>NC_000071.6:62500784-62693284 GCF_000001635.26 Mus musculus
AAGGCTGTAGTCATTACAACCCTAATGAACTGAGACTTTATATATCAGGGAGCAAATTTTTCAAAATCTGTCTGGTTTTGGACTTTGAATCTTCTACAAGGAAAAGTGTAAAGAATTGGTTCACAGTCTGTGGCCAACTGGGAGCTGATGGAATATAGAGTGTGAAATTATATTAAGTCACTGTGGATATTAAGAAAAATGGGGCTTCTTACCTCCTTCTGTCTTTCTTCTTTGCAGCCACACTAGAGATGCCAATATCTTTCTTTTTTTATTAATTATATTATTTGTTTACATTTCAAATGCTGCCCCCCTTCCTGGTCCCCCCCCCCCACATGAAGCCTCCACCTCATCCTCCTCCCCTTTGCCTCTAAGAGGATGCTCACCCAGCCACCTACCCACTAGCATCCCCCTTCTTTGGGGCATCGAGCCTCCATAGGTCCAAGGACCTCCCTACCCATTGATGCCAGAAAAGGCAGTCTTCTACTAGATATGTTTCCCGGGAGCCATGGAGAGGTCCATGTATACTTTTTGGTTGGTGATTTAGTCCCCAGTAGTTCTCAGGGGTCCGGTTAGTTGATACTGTTGTTTTTTTTTTTTTCTGCGGGATTACTATTCCCTTTAGCTCCTTTAGTCTTTCCTCTAACTCTTCCATAGGGATCCCCGGGCTCAGTCCAATGGTTGACTGTCAGTATCTGCATCTTTCTTAGGTGCGGGCAAAGTGGCAGAGCCTCTCAGAGGACAGTTATGCCGGGCTTCTAACATCTTGAAATCCAGAATAGTTTTGAAATCCACAATAGTTTTGGGGTTTGGTGTCTGCAAATAGGATGGATTGCAAGTTTGAGAGGTCTCTGGATGGTCTTTCCTTTAGTCTCAGCTCCATTTTTGTCTCTGAATTTCCTTTAGGCATGAACAATTTTTTGAGATGGGTGGGTAGCCCTATCCCTCAACTGGGGGCCGTGTCTATCTATTAGAGGTAGTCTCTTCAAGTTCTATCTTCACACTGTTGGGCATTTCGGCTAGTGTCATCCCCATTTGATTATGGGAGCCTATTGCATCCCTGGCACCTAGGACTTTCTAGTAGTTCCCTGCTCCCTGCACACACACACCCCTCCACTCCTACTATCACTATTCATTTTCCTGGCCCTCTAGACTTTTCTCCTGTCTCTCTGGATACCTGATCCTGCCCCTCCTTCCCTCTCCTCCTCCCACCCAGGTCCCTCCCTCCCTCTGCCTCCAGTGACTACTTGTTCCCCCTTCTGAGATTGAAGCATCTACACTGTGGCCTTCCTTCTTGTTAAGCTTCATATGGTCCCTGTGAGCCTGGTTGTGACTGGCATCCTGGGAGTCAGGCTGTCTCTGGGTGTGGGTGGATGGGCTGAAGCACTTGGTCTGCCCCAGGCTGAGTTTTGGACCAGAAAGGAGGTGTGTATTTCTTCCAGGGGACACTTTTCCCTTGGTTTTCATTTTCTTAATGATATCTAATACATTGAAGATATATGGAAATGATTAAATTATTGAAGTTATATTAAGGAATACTTCCTACTGGGGAGAAGCAAAACTAATGAACAAAGTAATAGGAATAAGAAGCCCAGAGCTGGAGAAGCAATGGCAACTTATGCACAGGTCTCCTGTCCCCTTTCTGCTGTCACTACTTGTTCTCAGCCTTCATTTGGTCATGTAAACCCAGTCCCCCCACCACCCCCTTTTTATGGGATGCCAATGCAGAGTAGTCTGAATCTGTGTCTGCCTAAGCTGCAATCCCAAAGTCTCTCAACTCCCTAGGCTACTTGGTCAGCTCTAGGTTCTGGGAAAGACTCTGTTTAAGAAAATAAGGCTGAAAGCAATAGATGAAAACATCTGTCACTGAGCTCTGGCTCCTGGATGCACACATACAACCTGTTCCCCTATAAGCAACTACACAATATATTTACTTAGCATGTACATATAACTCCCTGCCCCTCCCAAACAATAGTAATTGCAACTTCATCACATACAAGAAAATTTAGAGTAGCTGCTTTTAGGCATGTGCACTATGAAGGAAGTGACACAGCAGTATCTCAAGGTGACATAAACATCGATTATGAAGTCACAGAGAAAGGCAAAGGAAAAATTTCTCCTCATCCTCTGATGGCTCACTAAAAGTAACTGAAATAGATTAGCAGGAGATAAAGGCATATCTATCCTTTCATATCCTGCTCTGAGTACTGGGGCATCTCAGGGGGATGATTGCTCAATCACTCCCTGAGATTCAGGAACTCATACACCCTACTTCTAAGGATGAAGTGAATCAGAATAGGCATGTGGTATAGGTAGTAAGTGATTATTTATGGAACAATTTAACAGGATCCCAATGTAGACAGTAGCCTGACAAGGTTTCTTTTAGCTCCGGAGGAGACAGCTGCAGGTTAAGGGAGTGGGAAGGGAGGAACTTCACTAAACACAAAAGGTGGCTTATGATGCAAATGATTCTCCCTGGCATATCTTCTCCCAAGCATATCCTCCCCTGGCATATTTTCTCCCAAGCGTATCTTCCCCTGGCATATCTTCTCCCAAGCATAAATGAAAGTTCAGTCTGTGAATGGGGAACACCTGCATGCTCTTTTCAGTCCTTGTCTTGTCTCTTCCCTGATTGTTAAGTGGGATTTCTAAAGGAGAGATTTTTAAGACAATCACATTTCTTTGACCTAAAGTTTCTTCAGTAAGATTAGAATGCTTCCGAGGCAGCCCTTCCCGAGGCTCACAGGGATAAACAAGGAAATTCAGAGACTTTGAGTCCCAAAGCAACTTCTAAAGCTTTCCAGCTTCCTTTCATCAAAGAACTCAGTGTGTCAAAGTGTCACACTTGGGATATTGTTTTATGAGTCCAAAGCAGAAAGATAGAGTAAAAGAAAGAAAATTTAAAAAAAAAAAGACACATCGATAAGTATTTATAAAGATAACAGATATAACATCATTACTAATTTCCTTACATTAGAATGCCCTATACAGGTGAACGTTAAAGCAGATATTATCATGTGTAATTAAAAATATCAAGGAGGAGCTGGGGAGATACCAGCATGAGGACATACGCTCAAATTTTCAGGAGCTACAGAAAAGTTGGGTGCTGCACCATACTCTCATAACCTCAGAGCTGGGCAAAGCTGAGGCACATAACACCTTAGCTGAATTTAGGAGCTTCACAGTTGGGACAACAGGTTATCGCAATAAAATATAAGTGGAATGCTATAGAGAACAGACATGTAAATTTGACTTCTAGCATCCACACCACACACACATGTACATATCTATCCATACATATATGTGCACTCACACTAAGCATAGACACAGATACATACATTCTAAATTAGTCCATTGGTACAGTATATCATCCCAGCTGCTCTTCAGCAGGTTAGGAAGATCCCCCCTCAAAATTAAAGAACAAGAACAGGAATGAATACACTGTCTAGAGGTAAAGTCATTACCTATCCTGCCCAAGGATCCAGACAGAGTCTGGAAGACAGCTGGAGTCGGGGTGGGGCCAGGGTTAACAAATAAATGTATATACTCTCCAGTGAATCCATAGTGAATCAGGAGATGCAGATGAAAATAATAATAAAAAATAATGACAGATAGTCAATGTTACTCAAAAGAAAGCTAAAGGGCCTAAAGAAATTTCAGATGAAAAGATTAAACAAAAGAAATTTCAAGAAAAAAGGAATTACTGAAGTAAAAATGCCAGTTTCCTCAAAGGGCCTTTAAATCCCCATGTAACTAACAACAGAGCATCAAAATGTGGGAAGTAAAAACTAGGCGTGTCACGGAGAACTAGACAGAGACACCACTAACAGATAAGCATGTCAACATCCCTCCTTTAATGACTGGGATCACATGTACAATGAAGACTAAGTGCCACAGCCCTACTGAACCTCTTGAAAAAGATATTTATAGAACACTCCATCTATAGCAGTATATACTGTTCTCATAATCACACAGAACATTCATCAATGAAGGCAACATTCTAGTCCATGCGGCAGCATCATGGACTAATCTTTTCCAAACATAAAGCAACAAAATCATACAAAGTGTGCCCTTAGGACACACTTACATCAGTGACAGACACACAACTGGAAGATATCCTGGCACACTCCCAACACACGTGGATCAAGATGAATTCAGAACTATTTTGGTGTGAATATTTTTTAAAGAAATATACCTTACCAAAGTATGCAGGATTCATTAACAGCATGAATTTTAGAAGGAATGAGTTCTAAATCAGTCACCTAAGCTTGTATTTCAGAAAATTGGAAAAAGAAAAGCAATTTAAGATAAAAGTAAGGAAAGCAAACTAAATGACACAAAAGTAGGCCAGAAATTAACAAAACTCACTGATAGAGAAAGATAAAGAACAACTATACACTAAAGGCACTAAATCAATAATGCATTACAAATTGATAAGTCTACACAAATAGGCCCTTAGCATGCCAAGTTTATTTTAGGACTTCCTGTTGTACTGTGCATTACATGAGTTTTGACAGCTTTATGGCATGTGTTAAAACGTACACATTATTTTCTCTGCCCATAAACCTATGTGCTTCACTCATTCTTTCCTTTGTCTCTCAGGCCCTAGACAACACTGATCTTATTGCCTTAATTTTTTGTTGTTGATCATTAACTTATTTATTTATGTTCCAACATGATTAGAGTTTCCCTCCTTCTTCCCTTCCCAGCCTCTCTCACTAATCTCCCTTCCTCCTATGTCCTCTCTGTTTTTCCTTAAAGAAGGGTAGACCTCCCATGGATAACAACCCTCCTTGGCAAATCAAATTCTAGATGTTCCTCCACTGAAGAACGCATAAAGAAAATGTGGTACATTTACAAAATGGAATATTTCCAAGCTATTAAAAAAACAACAATATGAACTAACCAGTACCCCGGAGCTCTTGTCTCTAGCTGCATATGTATCAAAAGATGGCCTAGTCGGCCATCGCTGGAAAGAGAGGCCCATTGGACATGCAAACTTTATATGCTCCAGTACAGGGAACGCCAGGGCCAAAAAGTGGGAGTGGGTGGGTAGGGGAGTGGGGGGCAGGCTATGGGGGAATTTTGGGATAACATTGGAAATGTAAATGAGGAAAATACCTAATAAAAATATTAAAAAAAAAAAACATGAAACTCAGGCAAAGGGATAGAGCCAGAAAGGATTGTCTTGAATGAGGTAACCCAGTCCCAGAAAGAGAAATATAATATCTACTCACTTATAAGTGGATATACATCACAGCATAACCATGTTACAATCTACAGATCCAAAAAAGCTAAGTAACAAGTAGGGACCAAAGGAGGATGCTTGAACAACACTGAGAAGGGGAAATAAAATAGACATCTGGAGAAGATGGATGGAGGTAAGTGTGTGGGAGAGTGAATAAGGAGGGGAACAGAAGACAAATGATTTTATTGATTTTAAGGATAGGGCCACACAAATAAGAAATTTTATTTTTCACTTCACAGAATAATAGCCAGTACCCGGTTTATGATGAGCTACTGGAGGTCCACTGTTTGGCCTTGCAAGGTTGGTTGACTTCATTTAATAATATTCACTTAAAGTTTCCAAAGTCGTTTCATGGTTTACCACTTCATTTCTTTTTAGGGCTTAACAGTAGTCTATCAACATAATGTATCAGAACTTATCCTGTCATGTAACTAAAGGGACATGTTTGTTGCTTTCAAGCTTGGACAATTATAAATCTCATGTTGTAAGTATTTATAATGTTTAAATCAGGTAGGTGCCAAAGAACACACCTGCTAAATCATATTGTTGAAAATATTCTACTTTGTATAAACCTGCCAAATTGTCTTCCAAAGTAGCTATACCACTTTATGCTGCAAATGTTGCAGATTTTCAATTTCATGTTAAAATATCCCCAATGTACTTCCAAGTTATATGACAGCAGATCCAAAAAAAGTGATGGTACTATATCAACAGAGAGACCACTACCCAGCCAGTCATGTCTCATCTCCTTTGTGCATACTAATACAATTAAGACATTATAGGCAGTTATCTTCCCATAGCCCAAACACAATGCCCACATACACCAAAGCATAGTTAGGCAACTTCAATGCTCATGGATATTCTACTCTGTCCTAACAATCTTCTGGAAGACAATATAGCCACTTTAATGAGCCAGTGACATAGCCTGACAAACTACACTATCTCCATATCCAAATTTGTACCTGGATGACCCTGTCTACCTGGATGTTGGATAGGCTAGCTGGCCAGCTAGAGGAAAGCACCCACAAATACATGAGCCAGATCAAGCAGTAATTTAAATAGGATGCAAACCTACTTGAATCTCATCATTTAGCTGATGGCCTACTATGCTTATAAGGGTCCACATGTAACAATTTGGCATCCAGATGATAGTCCCTGTCTTAGTTAGGGTTTTATTGCCCTGAACAGACACCATGACCAAGGTAACTCTTATAAGCACAACATTTAATAGGGGCTGGCTTACAGGTTCAGAGGTTCAGTCCATTATCATCAAGGTAGGAGCATGACAGCATCTAGGCAGAAATGGTACGGGAAGAGCTGAAAGTTCTACATCTTGCTCTGAAGGCACCTGGGAGAAGACTGACTGACATCCAGGAAGCTAGGAGGAATGTTTCAAAGCCCACCTGCAAAGTATCACACTTCATCCAACAAGGCTAAACATCCTAATAGAGCCACTCCCTTGTCCAAGAATAACCAAACCACCACAATCCCTTCAGCATATTGGAACTAGATTATCTATCACAGATACCTGCAGCCTAGCCCAGTGACGGAAACTCAGACATCAAAAACAAACACTATGTCTAGGTAATCTGCAAAGGTGCCACACTACTGAGACTCCATAGTGTCAAAGCTTGTATTTACCTATCCCAGAATATTAAACCTAGGCAAGGAATAACACCTCTTTCTACGGAAAATAACCTCACCACACCGAAGAGGAAAAAGGCAAATTTTGGACCAGACTTATACATAACAAATTAGGGAAAAGAGAAATATGAAAACAACAAGAAGTGTAATCTTTTAAAAAACACAATGATATCCCAGTAACAGACATGAAAGGAAAAATAATATATTAAATTCCTAAAACACAATTTAAAGAATGATATGAAGGAAGTTCAGGAAGATACCAAAAAGTGAAAGCCATTTGGTAAAACTCAAGGTAATCCATTATTTGAATTAGAAATGCCTGAGATAGCATAAAGAAAAAAATTTCTACTGAGTTCAATGAATGTCAAAGATTATAGGTAAAAGCTACAGCAACAATATACACAACACGAAAGCATTTCTGAACTTGTAGACAGATCTTTTGGATTAGCCAAGTCAGAGGAGAAAAAAAATGAAAAAGAGTAGAGAAAGCTTTGGGGACTTAAATGACACCATTAAGCTAACAAATACTCACATTATAAGAGTCCAGAGGGAGACGAGATGGATAAAGGCACGGAACGATATACAATGAAAAGGCAGCTGAGAACTTTCCAAGTCTTGGAAGGAAGATAGATTCCCAGATCCAGGAAGCACAGAGTCCCAAAGAGGCCCTCACAACCGCACATTATGTTCAAACTGTCAAAATTTAAAGACAAAGAGACAATCCTAAAAAGATTATGAGAAAATGTCAATCACATATAAGAGATCTAGATCAACAATAAATTTCTCAACAGAAACCACTTAGGGAAGAAAACTATAATGTACTGATAATATATTGACTGGGCACAAAGGGAAGCAAAAAGCAAATCAAACATCTCAACGAGAGTATTGCTCACAATGAAGACATCTTTCAAAACTCTGGCTTCAAAATCACAAACTAGCCTTACAAAACTGCTTAGGCACATCTCAAACTATGTGCAAGAGGTCAAGTGCTACCATAGGGAAACACGCAAAAGCATGCATCTCACTAGAAAGACAGATATACAAGGAATGGTATCCAAGCCTATCACCACAGTAAATTGCCAGGTCACAATTATGGATGAGTGAAAACAGGTACAAAGGATGAATGAAGCCTGAAGAACCAATGACCAAAATGAGAACAGGTTGTTACCTGTTCAATAACTTTGAATGTAAATTAATTAAATCCCCTATGTCGATATATTGATTGGTTCAGTGGCAAAAGAGACAAGACTTAACTAAAATGCTGTCAAATGATTGCTTTTTAATGCATTTGTCTTTCCAGGAGAGTAAAAGCCTGCATAAAAAAGAAGAAACCCAGAGGATTATGAAGCTTCATGTTGAAAATGGAATCACATTTTTTAATTAAGAAAAGAACCTAATGTATTAATATCTCAGCTCATATTCTCTATGTCTCTATTTCTGTTGGTCTCTCTGTCTTTGTCTCTATCTCTCTGTCTGTCTCTGTCTCTGTTTCTGTCTCTGACTCTCTCTCTTACACACACACACACACACACAGAGAGAGAGAGAGAGAGAGAGAGAGAGAGAGAGAGAGAGAGTATACCTTGGAAACTATTTTCCTCTTTTGACCCAGTGAATAATTTATTGGGCAACACTCAGCCCAGGGGTCACCTACTCCAACAGGATTTCCTGACACATGGGTGTAGATTTTAAGTGACTCTGCATCATCTTATGTCCTTGAACAGTAATTTACTTGTGTTTATCTCTCCCTCTAGTCTGAGCCTGTCATTTGTTTTGTACCTCTATAATTAAAAGGAGTTTGATACATAATAGACTGCCAAAAGATGTTTAATGAACTTACTTGAACTGAACTAACTAGTAATTCTAGTCTGGAAGTAGCAGGCTTAGATTGGAGCTATTCGTGCCCACACCTATCCTCTTCAGACCCTAAGAGTTAATAAATCAATTTGATACCTGCACACTAAATTCAAAGAAAGTGTAATGTAAGCCCCTGGCATTTTCATGTTACTATTAAATTCACTCTCCCTTTACAACTAAGTAGCTCTACTATTGCTTTTAGATGGTAAAATAGAGTTAAAAGGAATAATAATTTTGAAGTGATTTTTTCATCCAATTCTGAAGCCCTCCCCTGTAAATCTTTTTTTTTAATTAGGTAATTTCTTCATTTACATTTCCAATACAATTCCAAAAGTCCCCTCATACCCTCCCCCCGTAAATCTTAACATCTTTAAAATACAAATTACAACTTGGTGTGAAAAAATATGTGGTGGGTAATTTCTAAGATAGTCTGTTTTAACTGTGAAAGTTTGTAGGTATTTATATTATGCTTACTAATTTGCCATTGGCCCCAACAATTGGAAAATGCCCTACCCTATATAAACTGTGGGCATTTCTCTCCTGTATTGTTCATCTGCTACCAGAAAGAAACTCCTGTGCCAGATATAACTTCTGAATAAAGGTTTAAAGCTGTGATAACTTCAGGCTTATGTAATGTTAATGTGTTTCTATTTTATTTTCCAATATTCTTTGAATTAAATATTAATTTTAGCAAAGAGTTACCAATGTAGCATAAAATATGGCTTTTTACAAATAAAAGCATCAACAATAACTGAAGAAAGCTGAATTTTGTGCCAAAAAGAGATTTTAATAACAGTGTCATGGTCACAAAAGCCTACTGTTTAAAAATTAATTTTTAGTTTGAAAATGTTATGGGCAGCACCAGGAGTGCACAAAACATATTCTCTCATTATCAGAGCTGATTCTCAGAACATAAATACTGAATACTCCAAAGAAGGACAAAGAACACTTTGAAACCCAGAAGAAATGTGAAAATGTGCACAGCTGTCTCCCACTAAACTTTTTCTGAGTAAAAATTCTCATGAAAACAAAAAATGAACAGAAACATTGTTATGTCGATCAGTATGATGTATCACAATATCCCTTTATGGTCTTGTGTTTAATAACTATTTATTTAAGAAAGAAGAAATGTGCTAATACTTTAAGTTAGCAAAATGATCTTAGAATATTTCTTTTTAGGACACTTATTTCCTCATTCAGTGTTCTTTAATTGCCTAATGTTAACCTGAAACCAGACTAGGTAATGCATACAAAGCCTTTAAGAGGCCTTATGTAGCTGGGTTCCAGTCAAGAGCACAAACAAGGCTCAATTACAAAGATAATGCATGCTGTGGAGCTAGTATATGGTTATCTGTGGAGAAAATGGTGATTTAACTCAAGACTTTGACAAACAGTCCATATGTAGACTATGATCCATCAAGCATCCTCAACAAATACATCAAGTAGCCTAGACAGAGCTGAGATACTCATCCTTAACTGAGGCTTGAAAAAGACTTTGATATGGGATGAAAACTCTCTTATTCATATGGCTTATCTTTATCCTTGCCCCAGACTGGGTCCTTTAGTAATCTACACATATAAAAATTAACTTATGGCTCATTATACTGATGTGAGAAATTTTTATTCATGTAAGTTCAAATTATATCTGATTGAATAAAACTGATTATGTTTCTGTCGATATCCAGGAGGTTTTTACAGTTTGCATCCATTTATAAATTTACTGTAGCATTCCTTATCTGAATATAAATGTGTGGCTGGCTGTTCAAGTTATCTTACATACAAGTTCTCATATCTCACCAATCCCTTTATTCATTAATGAGTCAAATAAATCTTTGACATCTGTTCATTTTATATTTGTGTGTGAGTCATGAATTTATTTCCCCCTCCCTTTCTTATTTTAAATTCCCTCTTCACAATGGAATAAAGAAATCTTAAATCAGACCGAGTATCTGTATTCCGTTTTATTTATATTTCAAGAGAGTGACTCAGAATCCACACAGGGTTCACAGATTTTTATTGATGGAACTTATTGGCATTTACTCCTTTTCAAACTGAGAATGATGATCCGAAAGCATGAGTTCCAGGAAAAGTGTGTCTTGGTTAGTGGAAAGATGTGGGGTGAAAAAAATCACGTGAAAGATACTTAGAGAGATAGTTTAAGATGGAGAGAAATATTCACTCTGGTCAGAGTGCCCTCCAGGACACAGTGCATCTTTCTAGAACTTCACTGCATCACTGAAGCACATGGTGACCATAATTCCTAGAAGCATTTAAGGTGTCTTCATTTGTTGACACAGCAATGACACTCTTGCAAATAAAGTCAAAGCCTTACTATTTAAATTAAATCACTTTAAGTCTTAAAAAATATGTATAGGCAATCCGAAAATGGAAGGAAATACAGGCTTTGCATGTTCTTTGAATTAAAGGCAATGTTCTCATTTACCAGCTTGTCAGCAATATGGTATAAAATAGTTATGGATGTGTATAAATAGAGATATATGTAGCAAGGCCTTAAAATGGAAGATCTAACAATTCCCCAAGCCATATACAAGTTAGAAAGCACTTGGCCAAGAATGTATTAAATGGTTGTAAAATCTTATGCTGCACAAGATGTATAAAAACTAAAAGAGTTAGAAAAGGCTATTTTAAATACAGTCAGAACAAAGAAAGGATAACAGTTTGAGGTGATTCCTTCATATCTTTGCCTCTTACATTGTTTCTCCCTTTTCTTCTGCCATATACCCTGGACCTAGGTTGGGTGGATGGGGGATGACATAGTTCAGGGCCAAGTACTCAAAAATCACTTTATTCTCAGCATTTTTTTAACCGATTTTAAGTCTCTGTACTATCTATAGCCCAATGCAAAAAGAATATTCTCTGACCAAGAATGAGCACATATCTTTATTGTAGGTATAAATAGAAATATGCAGAAGGAATTGTAACCACATTCCATTTAGCAAAACACCAATAATAGGTCCCACTCTAGGGCCTGTAACCTCTCCAGGCTTAGGGTTTTGATCAGGTTAACAGTATCAGGCATGTAATTCCTGATCCATTTGAGACAGTCAACTTCAAATTGATTCAGAAAGGACTTTGTTGCTCCTAAAACTTCATACTTTCCTAAGGTATTTATTTTCCTGTCAAGTATTCCTGAGGTAATTTTTTATTGTTATTTGGAAGAACCCTTTATTATATATAGTCTTTACTTACATTTCTAATGTTATCCCTTTTCCTAGTTACCCCTCCGAAAACCCCCTGTCCTTTCCCCCCTCCCACCCTGCTCACCAGTCCACCCACTTCTGATTCCTGGCCCCTATACTGGGGCATATAACCTTCACAGGGTCAATGCTGTTTCCTCCTATTGATAACCGACTAGGTCATCCTCTGCTACATATGCAGCTAGAGCCATGCGTCCCACCATGTGTTTTCTTTCGTTGGTGGTTTATCCAAGGGAGCTCTGGAGGTACTGGTTAGTTTATATTGTTGTTCCTCCTATGGGACTGCAAATCCTTTCAGCTCCTTGGTTCCTTTCTCTAGATCCTTCATTGGGGACCCTGTGCTCCATCCAATGGATGACTGTGAGCATTCACTTCTGTATTTATCAGGCACAGAAAGAGCCTCTCAGGAGACAGCTATATCAGGCTCCTGTCAGCAAGCTCTTGTTGGCATTCACAATAGTGTCGGGTTTTGGTGGTTGTTTATAGGATGGATCTCCAGGTGGGGAAGTCTCTGGATAGTCGCTCCTTCAGGCTCTGCTTAACACTTTGTCTCTTTAACTCCTTCCATGGGTATTTTGTTCCCCCTTCTACGAAGGAACAAAGTATCTTTGGTCTTCCTTCTTCTTGAGTTTCATGTTTTTTTACAAATTGTATCTTGGGCATTGCAAGCATCTGGGATAATATCCACTTATCAGTGAGTACATATTATGTGTGTGCTTTTGTGATTGGGTTACATCACTCAGGATGATAGCCTCCAGATCCATCCATTTGTCTACAAATTTTATAAATTCATTGTTTTTAATAGCTGTGTAGTACTTCTTTGTGTAAATGTACCATATTTTCTGTATCCATTCCTCTGTTGAGGGACATCTAGGTTCTTTCCAGCTTCTGGCTATTATAAATAAGGCTGCTATGAACATAGTGGAGCATGTCCTTATTACATGTTGGAGCCTGTTCTGGGTATATGCCCAAGAGTGGTATTGCTGAATCTTCAGGTAGTACTAAGTCCAATTTTCTGAAGAACCACCAAACTGATTTCCAGAGTGGTTGTACCAGCTTGAAATCCCACCAGCAATGGAGGAGTGTTCCTCTTTTTCTACATACTTGCCAGCATCTGCAGTCACCTGAATTTTTGATTTTAGCCATTGTGACTGATGTGAAGTGGAATATCAAGGTTGTTTTGATTTGCATTTCTCTGATGACTAAGAATGTTGAACATTTTTTTAGGTGCTTCTCAGCCTTACGGTATTCCTCAGTTGAGAATTCTTTGTTTAGCTCTGTACCCTTTTTTCTAATAGGGTTATTTGGTTCGTTGGATTCTATGAGGATACAGTGGTCTGTCTTTTTGCCCTTTACGAGAAAGTGTTTTTCTGAATAGTAATCTTGTCACCTTACTATCATACAATCATGTCTCTATTAAGGTTCAGTTCTATGCTTTGGGCCAAAGATTACGTAAGAGAGCAATTTAAATGTAGTTAAGGGATAAAATATAAATCTATAAATAGCTGCCTTAACCAGGAGGAGATGCATTCATGATCCTCAACAAGAAAGCTGTTTTGTCTGCTTTCTTCACTTTGCCTAACCTCTGGCTATCCTTTCATGGAGTACTTAAATTTTAAGGAGCATAATTGTGAAGTTCTCCCCTTTTCCCACATTGAGTTTTAAATTGCATTAAAGAATTGTGATATTTCCACCTTGTTTTGTTTTTTTTTTTAACTTACCACTATTTATTTTTACTTCACAAAATTATGTTATCCTGGAGACAGAATCTGAGGCAGGTGCTCATTACAAGGGAGATATTCATTCTGAGGGGTGTTCCAGTATGCTGATTTCTACACTACTTAGCAATATCATTAAAATACGATCAAAACACACACACACACAAAATTCTAAACAAGTAGAAGAGTGGTAACATGTTGAAGTAACATAAGAAGAGATAGAGGACAAGATAAACACAGGAAAAGAGAGAGATGCAGAAAATATACCCCAGGGAGCACTGACTGAATGAATCCAGAGGGAGAAAATTTGGTCATGAAAACTCATGCCCAGAACTGTAAATCTGCCCAAATTTCTGGACTAAAAGTTGTTTGTGAACTCACTCAGTTGTTGTTGTCAATTGTTTATAACATTATATATATACCAGAAATCAAAATCAAAATATGATAACTAGACATGCCTGACATATTGATATCTTTCCAACATTTCTCAATCATGTTCTAAATATTATGAGTTATTGAAACCTTTTTTTATAGCATAACAGACTTTTCAACAGTAACTTGGGGCAAGTAACATGAATAAAAAAGACTTTAAATGTTATCAATGCAACAACAAGAAAGAAATATTTGACAATAGGAGTATGTCTTGACGAAGTTTCCAAAGAAAACCAACAAATGACAAGACAGTGTTTAAACTCTTAGGCATGGAGTCAACTTTATCTCACAGAGCCATAATACAAAATCATTTCCCTCTCTTTGAAATAAATGACTTGTTCCTATTTCCACTTTGCCCTCGAGGAAGAGAAGTTAGCTATTTAAAATCGTTTGTTTATGATGCCAGGGTGGGGGAGGAGTCCAGAAGCTGGGTTGGTGTCTTGCCTTACCAGCAGACTTCACTGTCTATTCAGTACAGATTGTGTGAGAAGACAGTGAGTGTGCATGGTATAAACTGTCCAATCCCGGGCACTTAATTTACCTTGATAATATTTCCAGAGGCCATCTCATATTGGCCAATGATGCATTGTCCAGATTCTTTGTGTCTTGAAAACAAAATGAAATAAAGCATCGAGTGGTAGAGATACTGGAATATTGGGATATCTTTAAGAGTATCTGAGCCTTTCTTAGCCTTGAATACCATGGACCTGGGATCCAGGGTCTCAGAAACTCCTTCACTTCTAAAGCTACGCTGAAACAGTAGCTCTTAGTTCTTGTTACTGATTTGACCACAGAGGACGAGTTTCAGGAATAAGTTATTTGTTATAGTCGAATGAAAAGAATAAACAGAGAGCTACTGCACAGTAGAGGTGGTCCACAGAAGTGATATATTGTCAAAGTGTTAGTCTGAAGGCTTTTCTAAATGACTTCTGGAAGGAATTGGATGAGGCCTGAGGTAGAGATTAAGCTGGCCAATCCACTAGGCCCAGCATGAGGTGTACAGGTGTCCCCTGAGCTTTAGCTACATACACATATAGAGTCTCTAAGCAAGCGGTTCTCAACTCTTGAGTCACAGACTCTTTGTGACCAGAAAGAGCCTTTTACAGGAGTCACACAGGACCATCAGGAGACACAGATATTTACATTATGATTCATAATAGTAATGAGGTACAAGTTACAAAGCATCAGTGGAAATAAGTTTATGGTTGGCATCACCACAAATGAATAAATGAGGGTTGCAGTGTTAGGAAGGTTGAGAGCCGCTGCTTTAGGCAGACATCATCACTTAGGAGATAACAGAGAACCAGCAACTAGAACTAAAGTATGTTTTCCAAGCTGTTGCTCTGAGCTCCCACCTCAACTAGACAAGAGTTGATCTCCACTGCTCTTGAGCAACAAAGTATGGATTTATTAAATGATACAGTAAAACAAAGAATATATTCAGCATAATGGAACTTATTTGAGTGACCATGTGACTCAGGTATCCTGAGAACTCCTTTGGACTTCATTTCATGAGTGCAGACAGAGGAAGAGGCTAATTCATAGAGGCCAGAATATAAAGGATCCTTACATTGATTGACAGATAGGTTATTATATAACTTAGATTAAGACACTTGTACATGAGCTGGTCATCCTAAATTTTTAAGAATATATGTGCCCAAGATGAATGCACATGAGATGATAAATTGTTTCTTTATTCCTAAACTATTTCTTCAAAAACAGACTCTTGCTCATAAACTCTTGGCTTAAACTGGCCTTGTTCATTGCTGCTGTAAACAGAAAGCACTGTGCTACTAATTATCCACACATAGGTTGTTTTCCTAATGAAAAGGGATGGACAAGGGGATGTTGCTTGCCTATCTTATTAATTGATGGCCATAAAGATACTGCACCTTATACTGCAGCCCATCAGACCAGAGATATATTCCAAAAATTATGGTTGATGCCATTGACATTCTCACATTTTCCTGGCAACATTTGGATAACTTTCATGGCCTTAAAAACTTACAACCATCAATCCTTACTTATTTCTTAGGAAGCTAAGTGTCTCCTTAATATGGGTAGACAAATATGAGCCAGCAAATGTAACATTACATTGTTTATTACAAAAAATAGATAAGTCTAACAATACAATGAAATATGTAGATTTCCATGATACATACCTAAGTGCATCAATTTTAGAAGTGTATTTTTGAAAAACAAAAAGTGAAAGTTAACTATTTCACTCTTAATGATCTTGCTGTAAATGGGAAATTGATAGTTCAACAAAGGTTGTGCATTGATTCATAGAGCCAGAGAAGTTATCAAAGGTATTGCTAGCTTTATATTATTTACTAACTCCTTTATTTAATTTAAGGATTTTTTTCTGTAAACAAATTGTTACCAGTTATAGTACTTGATAAAGGTAATGAATATTGTATTCTTTTTGCTGTGGCAGGAAATTAAGGGCTAGATAAAGAAGCAGTAGACCAATAACATTCAAAAGACGCCAGATAGCAGAGGACTCAAACTTCTTCCCCGATTAGATGGCCTAGTCAGCCATCACTGGAAAGAGAGGCCCATTGGACACGCAAACTTTATATGCCCCAGTACAGGGGAACGCCAGGGCCAAAAAGGGGGAGTGGGTGGGTAGGGGAGTGGGGGTGGGTGGGTATGGGGGACTTTTGGTATAGCATTGGAAATGTAAATGAGCTAAACAGCTAATAAAAAATGAAAAAAAATAAAAAAATAAAATAAGCAGCAGGCAGGAGAAAAGCCTTCAGTACAGTAACATGAGAGAGGAATACTAGGTAAATGAGGTATTCCGGGTTATGAGTGTTTCAGCATAGCAGCTTGGGGTGTACACCATTTCTTGGCTCACTAGTCCATTCATATTCTCACACTTTCATAATAAACTGTTGCTATTTCTCTTTCTAACCATGTACCCCCTAGTATGTTTATCTGTCCCGGGATACAAGAACCTAGCAATTTCAGAGGATGCCTTTCAAAGTCAGATCCGCACCAATAAACTTATTTTTCCCTCAGTATATAAGACATTAAATAAAAATACATAAAACACTTTTTTGAAAACAGAGCACTTCTTGAAAACAAGTAAAACAAAGCAATAAATCAATAGAACTTGTTATGCTTCTCATGAAGACCACAGACATTGTTTGGCATGAATGGGAATTCGTTCCATTGAACAGGCAGGATTTGTTTCTCAGGATTCCACCATGTTTGTAGTGACAACCTCTCTTCTTTCTTTTACTTCCATTATCTGACTGTCCCTGACTTAAAAATTCATAGGAATTCCTGGCTGCAATGGGGCCTAGAAGCTAACTCCATACCATAGTTTTCCAAGTGAATCAGCACTAGACTTGAGAACTGCAGAGCTTTGCCATCAGTCCACAGAAACTCAAACCCAGAGTGAAAACTAGGACACCTCTAGTTACCTGGATGCATATGACACATATATCTAACCTGTTGCTTATTTGTCATAGAAACCCATATCCCACGTGTCAACCATGGGAATAACATTGTCTTAAGATGCTTCGTAATATACAAGGACAAATTAAGTCTAACACAAAAATTCATCAAAGGTGCACACATCGATAGTTTGAAGTTTAAAAAATATGAATGAAACCTATTATTGTCCTTGGAGACAGTCATTCTGAGGAGAATGAAAGGGTGGGGTGGTGAAAGCGTATGGGGAAAGTTAGCTGGGAATTTCTTTGGACGACTAACAAGCTAAACATACAGAAGACTGTCCAGGAAGCAAACCTCCAAATGAAAAAGACTAACCATATCTCTATACATGTGTAGCACACATGTGTGGACCTGGTTGTCTCTCTCTCTCACACACACACATACACACACATGCACACACACACACACACACACACACACATACACACACACACGAGTATGTATATTTGAATAGATACTGTTTTCTCATGAGTCAAGATTCAACTAGAATGCCCCTAAAATCAGATTTTCTGGGGCAGTAAGCACACTGGGTTTCATAGTGCAAGATTTTTCCCTGTTCTGTTTATTAGACGTTCTAGTTCAAGTCACCCAGTCCATTTCTGAAGACCTTTGGAAAGTTTGGTGTGGCCTAACCATGGCTATGTGTCTTCCGTGAGTCCCAGATAAAACTTATTTGTGTGCTTATTGTGAAACAGAAAAAAAAAAAAAAAAAAAAAAACAAGTTTGAAAGACAGGATATACTTTTGATCTCTCTAGATTGAATATTATATAGGATCATTCTTTGAAAATAAAGGGATGACCATAAACTGATCTAGAGTTGACAAAAGTATTTATTGACATAAAATTGCTTCATAAAACTCCATTTTTTGAAAACTTCTTACTATATAAAATGCCTCTAAATTGTGATAAATATGAAGAGAAACTTCCTAATACATTCAAATTAGCAAAGACTAGATTGACAACCAATTTCAAAATTCTTGAAATTATATGATGAATATGTCAAGTCTGAAACATGTCTCTTTTTTAATTAATCATTCATTCATTCATTCATTCATTCATTCACTCTTTCATTTTACATCCTGATTGCAGCCCCATTCCTCCATCCCTTCTTCCAGTCTCCCCCTCACAAAGCTCCTCCCCCATATCCCCTCTCTTTCTCCTCTGATAAGGAGAAGGCCCCTCTGGGTACCAACCCACCCTGGCAAATCAAGTCACTGCAGAACTAGGCACATCTCCTACTGAGGTCAGACAAGGCGCCTCAAGTAGGGAAACAGGATCCACAGGGAGACAACAGTTTCAGGGACAACCCTCCTTCCAGTTGTTGGGGGACCAGCATGAAGACCAAATGATACATCTGGTACATGCGTGCAGGGGGCCTAGGTTTAGATCAGGTAAGCTCTTTGGTCTCCTTTGGGAGCCACCAGGGTCCAGGTTACTTGACACTGTTGGTCTTCTTAGAAGTACACACATTTTAAATAGAAGAAAGCATATTTTCTTTGAAATCCTTCTCATCAAATTGTATTGATTATATTTAAATAACTACTTGTTTCTAAGTAATAGTGTCTCATTAAATACTGTACTAACCAAAGTTTCGGAACTGCTGTTTCAAGAATAGATATTCACAGCCTGCAGTGTCTTCACACTTCTTCCTAATGCCTTACATTTTCTTGGTTTATATTACCATTTGACTTTTCAGTATTTACAGCATCTCTCCCGCTGTTTTTGAAAATGTAATATTTAAAAATGTGCAGTGTTTATCTACACTTGGCCATTTCATTGTTTTCTGCTTATGTGATTCTCTTGTAGTTAAAGATACATTTCCTCTGTTCTTACTGTGGATAGAGTGAGGAAAGAAAACAAGCCAGGCCCATTAGTCAATGACATCCAGCACATATATCAGGCTCATCTGCACAGTAATCAATGCTAACTAATGCCTAATTGTTTTTTAGTTTTAATTGATCACTGAATTCTAAACTTTAAAACTGTAGAACTCTGTCAAGAATAAGAAAAAGGAGAAAGAAGATAATAAGGAAAAAGGAAGGACGGCAGGGAGTGAAGACGAGGAATGTAGGGAAAGGGGCCATTCCCTGCACAGGGAAAGCAGAAATGAGAGAAGCAGGAGAATATGAAGACATAGAATGAGGTAGAGGGAGAATAAAAACAAGCGAGGAAGAAGTAAGAAAAATCAGGGAATTGAGGAACTGAAAAATGAGGAATTCTATTTAGAGGGAATGAATTGCAATAACTCGTGCCCCAATTATGCTTTCTAGAAATCTGAATTATGTAAACTAGTTCTTCCCAGCCAGCATTTGTAAAATTCTTGACAGTATTCCTATGGAAAGTTATCCTTCTTGATCAATGCTGTAACCATGTTCATCACACAATTACTGCACAAAATTGCATCAGTTGTACAAAAGAATACAACTCGGTTTCCAAAATATTGTCTTCCAAATGTATTCTGATGCTTATGTAATTACATTTACTTATGAATACAGTACAGCATCTGATTTTGAGAAAGCCTCTGCATCAGTTTGTGACCCAGCATCCTTACGTATAAACACAATGTTTACTAACATCTACCTGTAAATATTCAGTGTCACAAAAAAGATCATGACTTGTATAAAATAAATTCTTATTAAACAAGTTATATCTCAAAAACAAATTAATAATAAGTAAATCTGCTACTATTTGCATACATTTATCTGTCTGGTTAATTTTAAAACCTTAAAAAAGACAAATTTTTCAGATTTACCTTAAGCAAATTCTAAGAGTTTGTGTGCCTGTTTGTTGTTTTCTTGTTTATTTGTTTTAAAAAGAGGAAGAAGGGGAGATAGATTACTTCAGGTCAACTGGAGATTTGAGACAGGGGGGAAAAAAGGAAACCAAAATAGAATATGTAAATGAGACTGTTGCAATTCTGTCCTAGGGACTTTTAAAAGACAATAGGACACATTGTAGACTAATTCCCCTAAGGAAAACTACAATAAAGTATTATTACTTTTTCTTTTTTAATAATCATAGGTAGTATAATAGCTGATTTTTAGGTACTTTGTGTATTTTTGAAACTAAAATGTTCATTTGTATTTCTTTTTTGTTTCTTGTTTATTTTTTTTGTTTGTTTCCTTGTTTATAATTTCTTCGAGAATTTCACATCATGCACCCACTGCAATCCTAGCCATCAAGCCCTCAGACCTGCCCTCTACCCTTAAAACTCCACCCAGAAAAAAAAAAAAAAAACTCACCTTGTGGAAGCTGTGGTGTGTCCCAGGGTGTCCCACAGTAAACCTTTTGTCCACATTGTGTTGCTTACAGATGCTCATTGCAATGACGCGTTGGTCTGGTATAAGCCCTTTGACTTTGCCACTCTATCAATACTGGATCCTCACTGTGACTCCTCTTGGATATCCTGCCATTGCCCTGTATCATGGAGATCTTGCAGCTTGGGCTCTGTATCAACAGCCTCCCATGCACTCAAGCAGTTAATCGATGGGGTGGATGTTGGGGTCGGCCAATATAAAGCCCTCAATTTGGGCCTGAGAGACATCTGAGCTGCTCAGCCTGCCAGCTCTACTGCTGGCTCCTCAGGGCCAGCTCACCAGCAACACCCCTGGAACTAACCCCCGCTCTATCCTGTTCCCCAGGTGAGGTGCACGGCCCACTCTCCAGAGTGTTGCAGCTGATGAGAGACATGACCAATTCTCCTACTTTCATGACTTTGGAGCCAACTCTCCAGCCAGCCGTAGATGGTGAGGGACGACGAGGGGAGGAAGTCATCTCTCTGTCCTCCGTACCACCACCCAGCAGACAGGAAGCGGGGCTGGCTTCCTCATATTACAACCCCTATATCCAGGGCCCAACTCTACCTTGCCGTCCAGGTGATGTGCAGGGCCTGCTCTTCAGAGTGCTGCAGAAGGTGAAATGCAGACAGCC
This sequence comes from Mus musculus, assembly GCF_000001635.26. Lineage (NCBI taxonomy): Eukaryota > Metazoa > Chordata > Mammalia > Rodentia > Muridae > Mus > Mus musculus. The sequence continues at coordinate 62,522,291 of NC_000071.6, forward strand.
CTCCTCTTCTGATGACTTTGCAGGCATCTCTCTCACCTGCCTTACGTGTCAAGGTCCAAGGTTGGGCATCTCTCCTTTGCCCATATCCCATCAGGATAGACAAGTGGCTGGTGGGGTAAGTACTCCTACGTTCATACCCTCAGGCCAGCTTGCCCTCTTCCCCGTGACCAAGGTTAGCTGTGCTGGGCTGCCCAGCTGAGATACAAGGTCTACTTTCCCTAATGTGCAGCTGATGAGAGGCAGGGACAGCTCTCCTGCTTTTATGAACCCAGGTCTTATAACTACTGCAGTAGGTACCTCTCCCTTGACCATGGTACCATATGCAAGATGAGTGGGAGGACCAGATGTCCAAAGCTCTTATCCTCGGGGCCAGCTCACTTGCTCTTCAGAGTACTGCAGCTAGCTAGGGCAGGGAGAATGTTCCTGCTGTCAGTCCCCAAGATCAGCTCTCTCACCATGGCCAGGTGAGGAGTTGGTCCAATTCTTTACAGCCCTGAGACATCAACACGTCCCCAGTAGACAGTCCAGAGCAGGGACATCCTCTTGTAACAGACCACTGCTGCTGCTAGGCCAAGGACTCAGACGTAGCAAGCCCCATAGCAGCACAGGACAGCACAGGACTCCACCATGGTCCCCAGTGGTATCACCAGCTGGCTATTCACATCAGGCTATTCCTTGAGTCTCCAGCTCTCCCTCTCTTTGTTGTGTCTATTCTTCTGTTTCTCCTCCTCTTCTATTTCTCCACCACTTACCTGCTCCTCTTAGTGGCCCCTGGTGTCTTTAAGTCTCTGAGGTTATCTCAGGAGTGGTTTCAGGAGTGCTTTGCCCTGTTCATGTACTATAACACTGGAAATGGAGAGTGACCATCCTCCACAGTCCTGTATGGTGTCAGACTGGTGGTCATCTCAAGCTAACTCCTGTCCAGGTTCCATGGTGCTGGTTGCTTCAGGCTTACTCCCTGCTTGAGTGACCCATCAGAAGGGTTGTCTGGTTCTTTTCAGCCTGGCTCAGGCCAGTCAGTTTTCTTCTAGTCATTGGCTTACTCCCCATACTGGGAGCCTGTTCATGCCTGCCTGATGCCAGATTGATGGTTGCCTCAGTCTGGCTTTTTTCAGGGAATGTTAGACTTCTAATTATTCAGATGTTCATAGGTCAGATCATTGTATGTAGACAAATACTCTCTCCTCTCTGCCAGCCACTGATGTATTTGTGATACAACAGCCACACCTCCAATGTTTCTAGGGGCAGGTGAAATATTATTCTAATGACTCCAATCTGTCTTTGATCTGGTGGACCATAACTCTTTGTATTTTCATGCTGCCATACAGATGTAACATTCAGACATCCATGGTGGAAATGGAGAACTGTAGAAAGCTTTGCTTTAGGAGGACAAAGATATTGACAGAAAAAGTAAAAACCCAAGAGAATATAGGTGACTTGGGAAGTGGCTAGTTATCCACTGCTGAGAGCAAGCTATGATGGTCACTTCTGGTAGATACTGAAAACAGTACTCTGGAAGGGTAAACTTCATAGACATTGAAAGACAAAGGTTTAATTTTAAGAGATTCACATACAATAAATGTTTCTTCTCATACTAGCTGTGATATTTCAATAGAAATAAACTTAGACAAGAACTTTACCTTTTTTATCATTATGATTAGACCACAGTTAAAATGTTGACCTAGATAATCCTATATATGAAGTATACATGTATTTATATGTGGTTAAAAATCACATTACTTTAATATACAGGATTTTTCTTCATTTTTTTGAAAGTCCTAGGTTTTTTTTTTTTTCTACAGAAATGGATTTAAACTGTGAACTGTATTCTCAAATGCTGTCATTCTCAGCCTCATGATGTTGTAGCCAAGAACAGGGCACACATTGCCTAATTGCACTGGATTGCAATAGAGCTGAAAGGTACACACCTCAAAGTATGCATATATATATATATAAATATATATATATATATATATATATATATATATATATATATATATATATATATATACTGGGTAATTATATTTTTGTAATTTTTATTTATAAAATTTTATTTAAAAAGAACATAGTGTCAGAGATCACCTGTTTACCATGCCTCATGATTACAATATTATTTTTGTGCTTACCATAATCTTGCATTGTTTTGCTTAGCATGGACCTGGAAGCAATTTCCATACTACACACACACACACACACACACACACACACACACACACACACATATATACTGCATGTCATCATATATATATACATATATATATATGTATATATATATATGTGTGTGTGTGTGTGTGTGTGTGTGTGTGTGTTTGTGTGTGTGTTAAAAATCATATATGACAAGTCCCTTCCGCTCGACTCGAGCCCCGGGCTACCTTGCCAGCAGAGTCTTGCCCAACACCCACAAGGGCCCACACAGGACTCCCCACAGGATCCTAAGACCTCTGGTGAGTGGAACATAGCGCCTGCCCCAATCCAATCGCGCGGAACCTGAGACTGCTGTACATAGGGAAGCAGGCTACCCGGGCTTGATCTGGGGCACAAACCCCTTCCGCTCCACTCGAGCCCCGGGCTACCTTGCCAGCGGAGTCGCCTGACACCCGCAAGGGCCCACACAGGATTCCACAGGAGATCCTAAGACCTCTAGTGAGTGGAACACAACTTCTGCCAGGAGTCTGGTTCGAACACCAGATATCTGGGTACCTGCCCTGCAAGAAGAGAGCTTACCTGCAGAGAATACTCTGCCCACTGAAACTAAGGAGAGTGCTACCCTCCAGGTCTGCTTATAGAGGCTAACAGAGTCACATGAAGAACAAGCTCTTAACAGTGACAACTAAAACAGCTAGCTTCAGAGATTACCAGATGGCGAAAGGCAAACGTAAGAATCCTACTAACAAAAATCAAGACCACTCACCATCATCAGAACGCAGCACTCCCACCCCACCTAGTCCTGGGCACCCCAACACAACCGAAAATCTAGACACAGATTTAAAAACATTTCTCATGATGATGATAGAGGACATCAAGAAGGACTTTCATAAGTCACTTAAAGAATTACAGGAGAGCACTGCTAAAGAGTTACAGGCCCTTAAAGAAAAGCAGGAAAACACAGCCAAACAGGTAGAAATCATTAAAGAAAAACAGGAAAACACATCCAAACAGGTGATGGAAATGAACAAAACCATACTAGAACTAAAAGGGGAAGTAGACACAATAAAGAAAACCCAAAGCGAGGCAACGCTGGAGATAGAAACCCTAGGAAAGAGATCTGGAACCATAGATGCGAGCATCAGCAACAGAATACAAGAAATGGAAGAGAGAATCTCAGGTGCAGAAGATTCCATAGAGAACATCGACACAACAGTCAAAGAAAATACAAAATGCAAAAGGATCCTAACTCAAAACATCCAGGTAATCCAGGACACAATGAGAAGACCAAACCTACGGATAATAGGAATTGATGAGAATGAAGATTTTCAACTTAAAGGGCCAGCTAATATCTTCAACAAAATAATAGAAGAAAACTTCACAAACATAAAAAAAGAGATGCCCATGATCATACAAGAAGCCTACAGAACTCCAAATAGACTGGACCAGAAAAGAAATTCCTCCCGACACATAATAATCATAACAACAAATGCACTAAATAAAGATAGAATATTAAAAGCAGTAAGGGAGAAAGGTCAAGTAACATATAAAGGAAGGCCTATCAGAATTACACCAGACTTTTCACCAGAGACTATGAAAGCCAGAAGAGCCTGGACAGATGTTATACAGACACTAAGAGAACACAAATGCCAGCCCAGACTACTATACCCGGCCAAACTCTCAATTACCATAGATGGAGAAACCAAAGTATTCCACGACAAAAACAAATTCACACAATATCTTTCCACGAATCCAGCCCTTCAAAGGATAATAACAGAAAAGAAGCAATACAAGGACGGAAATCACGCCCTAGAACAACCAAGAAAGTAATCATTCAACAAACCAAAAAGAAGACAGCCACAAGAACAGAATGCCAACTCTAACAACAAAAATAAAAGGAAGCAACAATTATTTTTCCTTAATATCTCTTAATATCAATGGACTCAATTCCCCAATAAAAAGACATAGACTAACAGACTAGCTACACAAACAGGACCCAACATTCTGCTGCTTACAGGGAACCCATCTCAGGGAAAAAGACAGACACTACTTCAGAGTGAAAGGCTGGAAAACAATTTTCCAAGCAAATGGACTGAAGAAACAAGCTGGAGTAGCCATTTTAATATCGGATAAAATCAACTTCCAACCCAAAGTTATCAAAAAAGAAAAGGAGGGACACTTCATACTCATCAAAGGTAAAATCCTCCAAGAGGAACTCTCAATTCTGAATATCTATGCTCTAAATGCAAGGGCAGCCACATTCATTAAAGACACTTTAGTAAAGCTCAAAGCATACATTGCACCTCACACAATAATAGTGGGAGACTTCAACACACCACTTTCTTCAAAGGACAGATCGTGGAAACAGAAACTAAACAGGGACACAGTGAAACTAACAGAAGTTATGAAACAAATGGACCTGACAGATATCTACAGAACATTTTATCCTAAAACAAAAGGATATACCTTCTTCTCAGCACCTCATGGGACCTTCTCCAAAATTGACCATATAATTGGTCACAAAACAGGCCTCAATAGATACAAAAATATTAAAATTGTCCCATGTATCCTATCAGACCACCATAGCCTAAGACTGATCTTCAATAACAACATAAATAATGGAAAGTCAACATTCACGTGGAAACTGAATAACACTCTTCTCAATGATACCTTGCTCAAGGAAGGAATAAAGAAAGAAATTAAAGACTTTTTAGAGTTTAATGAAAATGAAGCCACAACGTACCCAAACCTATGGGACACAATGAAAGCATTTCTAAGAGGGAAACTCATAGCTCTGAGTACCTCCAAAAGGAAACGGGAGAGAGCACATACTAGCAGCTGGACAACACATCTAAAAGCTCTAGAAAAAAAGGAAGCAAATTCACCCAAGAGGAGTAGACAGCAGGAAATAATCAAACTCAGGGGTGAAATCAACCAAGTGGAAACAAGAAGAACTATTCAAAGAATTAACCAAACGAGGAGTTGGTTCTTTGAGAAAATCAACATGATAGATAAACCCTTGGCTAGACCCACTAAAGGGCACAGGGACAAAATCCTAATTGACAAAATCAGAAATGAAAAGGGAGACATAACAACAGATCCTGAAGAAATCCAAAACACCATCAGATCCTTCTACAAAAGGCTATACTCAACAAAACTGGAAAACCTGGACGAAATGGACAAATTTCTGGACAGATACCAGGTACCAAAGTTGAATCAGGATCAAGTTGACCATCTAAACAGTCCCATATCACCTAAAGAAATAGAAGCAGTTATTAATAGTCTCCCAACCAAAAAAAGCCCAGGACCAGATGGGTTTAGTGCAGAGTTCTATCAGACCTTCAAAGAAGATCTAATTCCAGTTCTGCACAAACTATTTCACAAAATAGAAGTAGAAGGTACTCTACCCAACTCATTTTATGAAGCCACTATTACTCTGATACCTAAACCACAGAAAGACCCAACAAAGATAGAGAACTTCAGACCAATTTCTCTTATGAATATCGATGCAAAAATCCTCAATAAAATTCTCGCTAACCGAATCCAAGAACACATTAAAGCAATCATCCATCCTGACCAAGTAGGTTTTATTCCAGGGATGCAGGGATGGTTTAATATACGAAAATCCATCAATGTAATCCATTATATAAACAAACTCAAAGACAAAAACCACATGATCATCTCGTTAGATGCAGAAAAAGCATTTGACAAGATCCAACACCCATTCATGATAAAAGATCAGGAATTCAAGGCCCATAACTAAATATGATAAAAGCAATCTACAGCAAACCAGTAGCCAACATCAAAGTAAATGGAAAGAAGCTGGAAGCAATCCCACTAAAATCAGGGACTAGACAAGGCTGCCCACTTTCTCCCTACCTTTTCAACATAGTACTTGAAGTATTAGCCAGAGCAATTCGACAACAAAAGGAGATCAAGGGGATACAAATTGGAAAGGAGGAAGTCAAAATATCACTTTTTGCAGATGATATGATAGTATATATAAGTGACCCTAAAAATTCAACCAGAGAACTCCTAAACCTGATAAACAGCTTCGGTGAAGTAGCTGGATATAAAATAAACTCAAACAAGTCAATGGCCTTTCTCTATACAAAGAATAAACAGGCTGAGAAAGAAATTAGGGAAACAACACCCTTCTCAATAGTCACAAATAATATAAAATATCTTGGCGTGACTCTAACTAAGGAAGTGAAAGATCTATATGATAAAAACTTCAAATCTCTGAAGAAAGAAATTAAGGAAGATCTCAGAAGATGGAAAGATCTCCCATGCTCATGGATTGGCAGGATCAACATTGTAAAAATGGCTATCTTGCCAAAAGCAATCTACAGATTCAATGCAATCCCCATCAAAATTCCAACTCAATTCTTCAACGAATTGGAAGGAGCAATTTGCAAATTTGTCTGGAATAACAAAAAACCTAGGATAGCAAAAAGTCTTCTCAAGGATAAAAGAACTTCTGGCAGAATCACCATGCCAGAGCTAAAGCTTTACTACAGAGCAATTGTGATAAAAACTGCATGGTACTGGTATAGAGACAGACAAGTAGACCAATGGAATAGAATTGAAGACCCAGAAATGAACCCACACACCTATGGTCACTTGATCTTCAACAAGGGAGCTAAAACCATCCAGTGGAAGAAAGACAGCATTTTCAACAATTGGTGCTGGCACAACTGGTTGTTATCATGTAGAAGAATGCGAATCGATCCATACTTATCTCCTTGTACTAAGGTCAAATCTAAGTGGATCAAGGAACTTCACATAAAACCAGAGACACTGAAACTTATAGAGGAGAAAGTGAGGAAAAGCCTTGAAGATATGGGCACAGGGGAAAAATTCCTGAACAGAACAGCAATGGCTTGTGCTGTAAGATCGAGAATTGACAAATGGGACCTAATGAAACGCCAAAGTTTCTGCAAGGCAAAAGACACCGTCAATAAGACAAAAAGACCACCAACAGATTGGGAAAGGATCTTTACCTATCCTAAATCAGATAGGGGACTAATATCCAACATATATAAAGAACTCAAGAAGGTGGACTTCAGAAAATCAAATAACCCCATTAAAAAATGGGGCTCAGAACTGAACAAAGAATTCTCACCTGAGGAATACCGAATGGCAGAGAAGCACCTGAAAAAATGTTCAACATCCTTAATCATCAGGGAAATGCAAATCAAAACAACCCTGAGATTCCATCTCACACCAGTCAGAATGGCTAAGATCAAAAATTCAGGTGACAGCAGATGCTGGCGTGGATGTGGAGAAAGAGGAACACTCCTCCATTGTTGGTGGGAGTGCAGGCTTGTACAACCACTCTGGAAATCAGTCTGGCGGTTCCTCAGAAAATTGGACATAGTACTACTGGAGGATCCAGCAATACCACTCCTGGGCATATATCAAGAAGATGCCCCAACTGGTAAGAAGGACACATGCTCCACTATGTTCATAGCAGCCTTATTTATAATAGCCAGAAGCTGGAAAGAACCTAATGCCCCTCAACAGAGGAATGGATACAGAAAATGTGGTACATCTACACAATGGAGTAGTACTCAGCTATTAAAAAGAATGAATTTATGAAATTCCTAGCCAATGGATGGACCTGGAGGGCATCATCCTGAGTGAGGTAACACATTCACAAAGAAACTCACACAATATGTACTCACTGATAAGTGGATATTAGCCCCAAACCTAGGATACCCAAGATATAAGATATAATTTGCTAAACACATGAAACTCAAGAAGAATGAAGACTGAAGTGTGGACACTATGCCCCTCCTTAGATTTGGGAACAAAACACCCATGGAAGGAGTTACAGAGACAAAGTTTGGAGCTGAGATGAAAGGATGGACCATGTAGAAACTGCCATATCCAGGGATCCACCCCATAATCAGCATCCAAACGCTGACACCATTGCATACACTAGCAAGATTTTATTGAAAGGACCCAGATGTAGCTGTCTCTTGTGAGACTTTGCCGGGGCCTAGCAAACACAGAAGTGGATGCTCACAGTCAGCTAATGGATGGATCATAGGGCTCCCAATGGAGGAGCTAGAGAAAGTATCCAAGGAGCTAAAGGGATCTGCAACCCTATAGGTGGAACAACATTATGAACTAACCAGTACCCCGGAGCTCTTGACTCTAGCTGCATATATATCAAAAGATGGCCTAGTCGGCCATCACTGGAAAGAGAGGCCCATTGGACTTGCAAACTTTATATGCCCCAGTACAGGGGAACACCATGGCCAAAAAGGGGGAGTGGGTGGGCAGGGGAGTGGGGGTGGGTGGATATGGGGGACTTTTGGTATAGCATTGGAAATGTAAATGAGCTAAATACCTAATTAAAAATGGAAAAAAAATCATATATATACTGCATGTCATCATATATATATATATATATATATATATATATGTGTGTGTGTGTGTGTGTGTGTGTGTGTAAATAGATAGATAGATATAAATGTAGATATAGATATAAATATGTATGTATATGTATATAATGTGAGTATGTTTGTGTGCATATACATGTCATATAGTCAGTGCATGCAGTAGAAAAGTAATTGACACCCTCTAGATCTGTGTAACTATACTCCATGTTGCTAGTGCTTCAAGAATATTGCCTAACAATACATTTCTCTGAACGAATCCCTGCAGCTAAGCAATACATGCCTATAATTTGATAGGATGGGAGAAATTTTTCAGCGCTTGAATATATAAATTTACTCCTTGGAAGGCATTGCCTAATGCTGGCAATAATTATAGTCCTTGTATTTGAGCTTTAATGACTGAAAACATCCTGGCATGGAGTTCCCAGCTGTTGTCTCTTTCTCTTTCATTCTTATTATTTTATCAAATTAGACCAAGAAAGATAGTTAAAGGTCATAGCTGATTGGCAGTTATGGAGTATGGTAAGCCATTCTTTGAAAGTGTAAATCAATTTAGGGTGCCCTAACAGTATAACCATAGACATGGTGTACTACAAACAGAAGGGGTGTTTTTTGGGGGGGGGTTGTTTTGTTTTTTGTTTTTTGTTTTTGTTTTTGTTTTGTTTTGTTTTGTTTTGCAGTTTTGTGGGGTGAGAAATTCAGCATCATGGCACTGGCAAATTGTGTGTCTGATGAAAGTCTATTTCACAGCTCATAGATGGACCTTTCTAGCTGTGTGGGAAAGGCAAAGGAGCTCTCTCAAGACTATTTTAAAGGACACATCTCACTCATAATGACTCTGTTCTCAGGAAGCAGTCATCTTCCAAGTGTTTCATGTGTAATACAATTAATTACTTTAGCCATGTTTGAGTGAAGAACATATTTAAGTATAACAGTAGAGGCATTCAAGTTTTTTTGCTGCTTTGTTCACAGAGTTCTCATGTCAATGTATACTAGTAAATTAAGTCATTATCGATTTTCTCTTAGTGCCATTGATCCAGAGGTAAATGCTGGTTAACTGTAATGTATGCAAGCAGCATTATTCTCCTTCAGTCCTCTGGTACCACTGAAGCCTAGAGAAAATCTACAGCACTAGCATTCAGTAAGGCTGCAGTTAGAACCAACTCTCTGCCATTTATTGTTGTTGTGTTTTTAACCTGTGAGCAGATGTGAAAATAACTATAGGAGAGCCAACAGCATCACAGCCTAGGTGTTTCAGGGAATGAATGCACTCTTCTAGTAAAAATGGCTATCTTGCCAAAAGGATTCTACAGATTCAATGCAATCCCTATCAAAATTCCAACTCAATTCTTTAAGGAATTAAGAGGGCAATCTGCAAATTCATCTGGAATAACAAAAAACCTATGATAGCAAAAACTCTTCTCAAGGATGAAAGAACCTCTAGTGGAATCATCATGCCTGACCTATAGCTGTACTACAGAGCAATTGTGATAAAAACTGCATGGTACTGGTATAGCAACAGACAAGTAGAACAATGGAATAGAATTGAAAACCAGAAATGAGCCCACACACTGATGGTCACTTGATCTTTGACAAGGGAGCGAAAACCATCCAGTGGAAAAAAAGACAGCCTTTTCAACAAATGGTGCTGGCACAACTGGCAGTTTTCTTATAGAAGAATGCAAATTGATACATTTCTATCTTCTTGAACTAAGGTCAAATCTAAGTGGATCAAGGAATTCCACATAAAACCAGAGATGCTGAAACTTATAGAGGTGAAAGTGGGGATAAGCCTCGAAGATATGGCTTGTGCTGTAAGATCAAGAATCAACAAATGGAACCTCATAAAATTGCAAAGCTTCTGTAAGGCAAAAGACACTATCAATAAGACAAAAAGGCCACCATCAGATTGGGAAAAGATCTTTACCGATCCTAAATCAGATACAGAACTAATATTCAATATATATAATGAACTCAAGAAGGTGGACTCCAGAAAATCAAATGCTTCCAGTAAAAACTGGGGCTCAAAGCTAAACTAAGAATTCTCACCTGAGGAATATCGAATGCCTGAGAAGCACCTGAAAAAAATGTTCAGGACCCTTAATCATCAGGGAAATGCAAATCAAAACAATCCTGACATTCCGCCTCACACCAATGAGAATGGCTAAGATCAAAAATTCAGGTGACAACAGATGCTGGTGAGGATGTGGAGAAAGAGAAACACTCCTGTATTTTTGGTGGGATTGCAAGCTTGTGCAACCACTCTGGAAATCAGTTGGTGGTTCCTCAGAAAATTGGACATAATACAATCTGAGTATCCTGCAATACCTCTCCTGGACTTATATCCAGAAAATGTTCCAGCTGGTAAGAAGGACACATGCTCCACTATGTTCATAGAAGCCTTATTTATCGCCAGAAGCTGTAAGAACCCAGATGCCCCTGAACAGAGGAATTGATACAGAAAATGTGGTACTTTTACACAATGGAGTACTACTCAGCTATTAAAAGAATGAATTTATGAAATTTCTAGTAAATGGATGGACCTGGAGGGCATCATGCTGGATAAGATAACACAATCACAAAAGAACTCAAATGATATGTACTCACTGATAAGTGTATATTAGCCCAGAATCTTAGAATACCCAAGATACAAGATACAATTTGTGAAACACATGAAACTCAAGAAGAACAAAGACCAAAGTGTGGACACTTTGCTCCTTCTTAGAACTGGGAAGAAAACCCCTATAGAAGGAGTTACAGAGACAAAGTTTGGAGCTGAGACAAAAGGATGGACCATCTAGAGACTGTCATACCTGGGGATGCATCCCATAATCATCCTCCAAACGCTGACACCATTGCATACACTAGCAAGATTTTGCTGAAAGGACCCTGATATAGCTGTCTCTATTGTGAGTCTAAGCCAGGTCCTAGCAAACACAGAAGTGGATGTTCACAGTCAGGTATTGAATGGATCACAGGGCCCACAATGGAAGAGCTAGAGAAAGTACCCAAGAAGCTAGAGGGGTCTGCAGCCCTATGGATTGAACAACAATATGAACTAACCAGTATCCCCCCAGAGCTTGTGTCTCTAGCTGCATATGTATCAGAAGATGGCCTAGTTGGCCATCAGTGGAAAGATGCCCTAGTTGGCCATCAGTGGAAAGATGCCCATTGGTTGTGCAAACTTTGTATGCCTCATTACAGGGGAAACCCAGGGCCAAGAAGGGGAAGTGGATGGGTAGGGTAGTGGGGAGGGAGGGTATGGGGGAATTTTGGGATAGCACTGAAAATGTAAATGAAGAAAATACCTAATAAATAAAATATAAAAAGTAAAGGAAGAGCTGTATCTGATCTTACAGAAATTTTTTGAAATGAAATTCCTCACTATTATTTCTCTTCCATATTGTTATTAACTCAATATTCATCACAGTGTAAACGGGCATATTAGAACCAGTCGCACAGGCAATATTTTGAAAAATGTAAAACTTTCAGACATTTGTCCTCCCTTTCTCTGAGACAAATGTTTTTTTAAAGATATCCTGCCTTGGGTCTGGTGAGATAGCTCAGCGGGTAAAAGCACTGACTAGTCTTCCTAAGTCCTGAGTTCAAATCCCAGCAACCACATGGTTGCTCACAACCATCTGTAATGAGATCTGACACCCTCTTCAGATAGTAGTGTCTGAAGACAGCTACAGTGTACTCACATATAATAAATAAAATCGTTTAAAAAAAAGATATTCTGCCTTGGACTTTCAATGGAAGGATGAAAAACCTCAATAACCCACAAAACCCCCAATCAAAAACTTGTCCTGCCTACAAGATGTGCAGGGATAAAGATGGAGCAGAGACTGACAGGCTGGCTGACCAATGACTGGCTCATCTTGAGACACATCCCTTGGGAGAGAGCCAACTCCTGACACTATTAATCATATTCTGCTATACTTGCAGATAGGAGCTTAATATAACTATCATCTGAGAGACATTATGCAGCAGCATTTGGAAACAGAGGCAGAAACCCATGGCCCAACATCAGGCAGAGGTCCAGGATGTGGAAGAGTGAGGGATAAAATTGAGCAAGCCAGAAGGTCAAGGATACCAAAAGAAGACCTACAAAGTCAACTAACCTGGGCCTATGGCAGCTCACAGAGACTGAACCACCAACCAAAAGCATGCAGGGGCTGGATCTTGGCCCATACATATTTGTAGCAGATATGAAACTTTGTCTTCATGGGGGTATACTAACAATTAGAGTAGGAGAGAGAGAGAGAGAGAGAGAGAGAGAGAGAGAGAGAGAGAGAGAGAGAGATCTTGCCTTGATCCTAACCAAGCCTCCAAACTTTGTTCTCTATTGGGATATCAGAATCTGTTTGCTAACAAAGTAACTTCATAAATTAGTTTCCCATTAAATAAAAAAGAAATACACTAATTCGGTGCTATAACAAATGTTACATTTCTGATAAGAAAATGTCAAACACCAGCTATTATACACATCCTGTGACACTATGTGATGAAACTACTACTACAGTTAAAAATTAAAAAGACCTCTGGTGGAATCACCATGCCTGACCTAAAGCTTTATTACAGGGCAATTGTGATAAAAACTGCATGGTACTGGTATAGAGACAGACAAGTAGACCAATGGAATAGAATTGAAGACCCAGAAATGAACCCACACACGTATGGTCACTTGATCTTCGACAAGGGAGCTAAAACCATCCAGTGGAAGAAAGACAGCATTTTCAACAATTGGTGTTGGCACAACTGGTTGTTATCATGTAGAAGAATGCGAATCGATCCATACTTATCCATACTTGTACTAAGGTCAAATCTAAGTGGATCAAGGAACTTCACATAAAACCAGAGACACTGAAACTTATAGAGGAGAAAGTGGGGAAAAGCCTTGAAGATATGGGTACAGGGGAAAAATTCCTGAACAGAACAGCAATGGCTTGTGCTGTAAGATCGAGAATTGACAAATGGGACCTAATGAAACTCCAAAGTTTCTGCAAGGCAAAAGACACCGTCAATAAGACAAAAAGACCACCAACAGATTGGGAAAGGATCTTTACCTATCCTAAATCAGATAGGGGACTAATATCCAACATATATAAAGAACTCAAGAAGGTGGACTTCAGAAAATCAAATAACCCCATTAAAAAATGGGGCTCAGAACTGAACAAAGAATTCTCACCTGAGGAATACCGAATGGCAGAGAAGCACCTGAAAAAATGCTCAACATCCTTAATCATCAGGGAAATGCAAATCAAAACAACCCTGAGATTCCACCTCACACCAGTCAGAATGGCTAAGATCAAAAATTCAGGTGACAGCAGATGCTGGCGTGGATGTGGAGAAAGAGGAACACTCCTCCATTGTTGGTGGGATTGCAGGCTTGTACAACCACTCTGGAAATCAGTCTGGCGGTTCCTCAGAAAACTGGATATAGTACTACCGGAGGATCCAGCAATACCTCTCCTGGGCATATATCCAGAAGATGCCCCAACTGGTAAGAAGGACACATGCTCCACTATGTTCATAGCAGCCTTATTTATAATAGCCAGAAGCTGGAAGGAACCCAGATGCCCCTCAACAGAGGAATGGATACAGATATTGTGTGGTACATCTACACAATGGAGTACTACTCAGCTAGTAAAAAGAATGAATTTATGAAATTCCTAGCCAAATGGATGGACCTGGAGGGCATCATCCTGAGTGAGGTAACACATTCACAAAGGAACTCACACAATATGTACTCACTGATAAGTGGATATTAGCCCAAAACCTAAGATACCCAAGATATAAGATACAATTTCCTAAACACATGAAACTCAAGAAAAATGAAGACTGAAGTGTGAACACTATGCCCCTCCTTAGAAGTGGGAACAAAACACCCTTGGAAGGAGTTACAGAGACAAAGTTTGGAGCTGAGATAAAAGGATGGACCATGTAGACACTAGCATATCCGGGGATCCATCCCATAATCAGCTTCCAAATGCTGACACCATTGCATACACTAGCAAGATTATGCTGAAAGGACCCTGATATAGCTGTCTCTTGTCAGAGTATGCCTGGGCCTAGCAAACATAGAAGTGGATGCTCACAGTCGGCTATTGGATGGATCACATGGCCCCCAATGAAGGAGCTAGAGAAAGTACCAAAGAAGCTAAAGGGATCTGCAACCCTATAGGTGGAACAACATTATGAACTAACCAGTACCCCGGAGCTCTTGACTCTAGCTGCATATGCATCAAAAGATGGCCTAGTCGGCCATCACTGGAAAGAGAGGCCCATTGGACACGCAAACTTTATATGCCCCAGTACAGGGGAACGCCAGGGCCATAAAAGGGGAGTGGGTGGGTAGGGGAGAGGGGGTGGGTGGCTATGGGGGACTTTTGGTATAGCATTGCAAATGTAAATGAGCGAAATACCTAATAAAAAATGGGAAAAAAAAATTAAAAAGACAAGAGGGACAGGAGCATGGCTCAGTTAGTTAAGTGCTGACCACAAACATGAGGACCAGAGTTCAGATCTACAGCACACATCCTA
Organism: Mus musculus; assembly: GCF_000001635.26. NCBI lineage: Eukaryota > Metazoa > Chordata > Mammalia > Rodentia > Muridae > Mus > Mus musculus. The sequence goes on from NC_000071.6 coordinate 62,537,389, forward strand.
AATAATTCTTAAGCCAAGCATAGTCTTAAATATCTGCAACCCCTTTGTAGAAGGGGGAAGATGGGCAGATACATGCAGCTTGCTGACTATCCAGGCTAGGCAATTGGTGAGGGTTATTCAGTAAAAATTCCTGACTCAAAAGACAAGGTAAAAATAGACAATGGGATTTTCATGACTCCTAGCAACAGCAGGGGATCTAAGAGGAGTTCAGTATTGATGTCTTAAAGCAGATCAAGTGACTCACTGCAATGCACATTTGCAGGTAAAGCTCTTTGGGCAAAAGGGTATGCTGTGCAACACATTCTATCAACGTCCAGTCCCCACATACACACAAACATATATGCATTTGTACCTGCAAACAAATGAGTGCATATACAGTACACACACACAAGCTCACACAATCCTCTTCCCTCTCCACTCTACACAGAAGTAAACACAGTTCTTTCTTGCATGGACTTTCATTTGAACCAGCACAGTCAATTTCTAATTCGAATAGTTAAGTACATAACTAACTTCTATTGTTAAGAAAGGAAAAACAGGAGTATATATATTTCTCTAACCTTCCCTTTTCACACCATGGCACTTCTGTAAAACGTTCTTCCTAGCAGAGGTGTGTGGTTTCATTTTGCATCTCTTTTCTCTCTAGAATCATTACACTGAATCAATTTTATAAATGCCCTTCTTTCTTTCCAATAAAATTATCTCTTGTATATAAATTTGAGTACATTCTTGGTTTTACAACTGAATAGCTCACAGGTTACTCAGGAAGATAAACTTTATAGATTAATATAAATATTGTACTGTATTCCAAAAACAATCAAAAGTGTATTAGAGTGTATTTTCAGCACTGGAAACGGAGCTTAGGAACTTGTGCATTCTGGGACAAGTACTGTATGTCTGAGTGACAACTCCAGCCAAGGAACATAAATTTATCACATATCTGAAATTATCATTATTTGAAATAAGATTTTGAAATGCTATTTCCAGATTATAATACCAAGGAAATGATCCAAAAAAAAGCACTTCTGCGTGGTTATTCACATAAAAGTACACATGGCACGTGGTGGAATCTGGCGCTCTTTGGCATGTTCAAGCTATGAAAATTAAATCTCACTGTCTAAACCAGATATCTCTAGGTATGCTCACATATAAAACACGGTGACTCCTCATAAACTTTTCAATTAATTGTCATGTGCTCATAAAAGGCCATCTTTTTTCATTACACAACACAACCTAAAGTCTCTGTTACGGTTCCGACATAATTGAGGCTCAATAGGTCCCAAAAGCCCAACTAAGACTTCTGTTATGGACAGAAAAGAGTCCTTCCTGAAAGCTGACCCTACTTCTCCCTGTGTTGGGCAGAGAGCCAAGCTGATCTTGAGAGCATGGAAGAGAGGTCCCTGCCCAGTCACCTGAGCAGCAGGGAAGATATGGCCCTAGTGATGTGGATGAGGAAGAGCTGGCAGGATGACCAACTCAGCTACAATGCAGACCAAGGGCTTTGAGCTGGGCCACCCCAACCTTTACCCAACATCTATGAGCTGCTGGAGCACATGAAGGAACCAGTCCTGCTGACTAAAGTGGCAGGATCTCCATGACTCACAGCAGGGGATCTTGAGAGGAGTTTAGTATTGATGTCTTGAAGATGACCAAATGATTCATTGCAATGCACATTTGTAAGCAAAGCTCTTTGGGCAAGAGGGTGTGCTGTGCTACACATTGTGACACACAGCAGCTTCCTCATCAAGGTGCTTTTTTGTTTGTTTGTTTTTTACTTTTGCGGGGCAGGTTATAATGGCAAAGACTGGATCTGGAAGGTTGTAGAAATGAGTGTGATTGAGGTGTAGAAAGTGAAACTCAAAAGGAGTCAGTTGGAAGTAAAAGAGTCCCGAGCGCCCCCCCCCTCCCTGCAGCACAATAGATACACTGGTTCTCATCATGCATTGTAGACCAATTTAATTCAAGCCATTTTCAACTCAGCAGGTTTTACTTCCTTGCCAGACAAGATGTTATGCAAATACAACAGCATCCACCTGAAGGAATACGTCCAAAGTCCAACACCTTATTCTCTTGTGACTCTAGAACTTGCTGACACAGCAGTTATTTGTTCCAAAGTGGAATTTCTCCCATCCTATATAATGTAGGGTGTCTTTCCTCAAAGGACTGTGAGTATAAGTCACTGGTAAACTGCCATAGGACCCATTCATCTGGTGCCATGTGTTAATTGCCGATCAATGTGTTGAATAGGGTGGGGAATTCTTTCACTAATCAAGATAAACAAAAGAAGAAGAGAACACCAGCTAGGTGTTCAGCTAGCTAGCTAATGCACAGCTAGGAATGCTCCTACAAAACTGTCATAGACTTAGTCTAAATGTAAAGCATAGAACTCAAGTCTGACAACTCCCCTGCTGCATTTTGCATGCTACACATGAACATGTGCTGAAGAACACATGCAGAATGAATGCTTGCCTCAGGAGTGATGCTCTGCTGATAAAGCTCATCCAGGCTTTGCAGTAGTCCTCCTCATCAGTGACCAAAACAATCAGCTGCTTACTCATAGTCACTTTTTCTTCCTTTGCCTTTTGGGAACTATCAAGGCTGTGCATATTCTTAAGAGGCCTTACTTCCAGAAATGCTCTGCTATCTGTACCAAAAGCAATCACCTTAAAAAACAAAATCCAAAACTTGGTTCTTATCAGGATTCTGGATTTTCTGTCCTCAAGGTCATTTAATTTCAGGGATTAATTATTTTCCTTCTGCCTAACTCAGACTGATGGTATGCTGAAGGTAAATTATTGGTCCCCCCCTCTGCGGAATGCCCTGAGCTGCCTGTGAAAATGTTTTAACTCTTTGACAGTTACCTACTCTAAATTTCAGTAAACAAACATTTGCTAGACTGTCCCACTTTTAAACAAACTCTAATTCCAGGAGGGACCAGTTAAATGAATTTGCATAGCCAAATGTGTGATTCCTCTCACTACTATGCAGAGCATATGTGAATTTACTCAACTAAAGCACCAAAAGAAACATTCATGGATCCATTCTGTTACAGATAGAAAAATGAAGGTAGTATGGTCTGCTGATTAAAGTGTCTGTATCCAAGATCAGGTAGCCAGATAGGAGGAGAATGTCAGATACTGATGAAATTTAATTTGTCAAGTGGCCAAAATTTCCAAAAGAATAACAAAAAAGGCATGTGTAATATAAATATTACCTGTTACTTAACCCAATTTATACCAAAGGTTATTGTTTCAGCATTTTGTCAATATTTAAACATCCTTTATTTATACTGTCATCAAAACTTAGTTTATTTTTACCACTCTTTGTTGGTGGTGGTGGTGGTATTTTTTTTATTATTGGGTATTTATTTCATTTACATTTCCAATGCTATCCCAAAAGTCCCCCACACCCTTCTAAACCCACTCCCCAACCCACCCACTCCCAACTCTTGGCCCTGGTGTTCCCCTGTACTGAGGCATAGAAAGTCGGCATGACCAATGGGCCTCTCTTTCCACTGAAGGACAACCAGGCTATCTTCTGATACATATGCAGCTAGAGACACAAGCTCTAGGAGGGTACTGGTTAGTTCATTTTGTTGTTCCATCTATAGGGTTGCAGATGCCCCCAGCACCCTGGGTACTTCCTCCAGCTCCTCCATTGGGGGCCCTGTGATCCATCCAATAGCTGACTGTGAGCATCCACTTCTGTGCTTGCTAGGACCCGGCATAGTCTCACAAGAGACAGCTATATCTGGGTCCTTTCAGCAAAATCTTGCTAGTATATGCAATGGTGTCAGCGTTTGGAGGCTGATTATGGGATGGATCTCTGGGTATGGCATCCTCTAGATGGTCCATCCTTTCGTCTCAGCTCCAAAATATGTCTCTGTAGCTCTGTAGCTCCTTCCATAGGTGCCTTGCTCTGTAGCTCCTTCCATAGGTGCCTTGCTCCCAATTCCAAGAAGGTCTTCCTCCTTCCTGAGCTTCATGTGTTTCATAAATTGTATCTTATATCTTCGGAATTCTAAGTGTCTGGGCTAATATCCACTTATCAGTGAGTACATATCATGTGAGTTCTTTTGTGACTGAGTTACCTCACTCAGGATTATGCCCTCCAGGTCCATCCATTTGCCTAGGAATTTCATAAATTCATTCTTTTTAATAACTAAGTAGTACTCCATTGTGTAAATGTACCACATTTTCTGTACCCATTCCTCTGTTGAGGGGCATCTGGGTTCTTTCCAGCTTCTGGCTATTATAAATAAGGCTGCTATGAACATAGTGGAGTATGTGTCCTTCTTACCAGTTGGAACATCTTCTGGATATATGCCCAGGAGAGGTATTGCAGAATCATCTGGTAGTACTATGTCCAGTTTTCTGAGGAACCGCCAGATTGATTTCCAGAGTGGTTGTACAAGCTTGCAATCCCACCAACAATGGAGGAGTGTTCCTCTTTCTCCACATCCTCGAAGTCAGCATCTGCTGTCACCTGAATTTTTGATCTTAGCCATTCTGACTGGTGTGAGATGGAATCTTAGGTTGTTTTGATTTGCATTTCCCTGATGATTAAGGATGCTGAACATTTTTTCAGGTGCTTCTCTGCCATTCGGTATTCCTCAGGTGAGAATTCTTTGTTTAGCTCTGATCCCCATTTTTTAAACTTTGGTACCTGGTATCTGTGTAGAAATTTGTCCATTTCATCCAGGTTCTACAGTTTTGGTGAGTATAGCCTTTTGTAGAGGGATCTGAGGGGATTTTGGATTTCTTCAGGATCTGTTGTTATATCTCCGTTTTCATTTCTGATTTTGTTAATTAGGATGCTGTCCCTTTTCCCTTTAGTGAGTCTTGCTAAAAGTTTATCTATCTTGTTGATTTTCTCCAAGAACCAGCTCCTCTATTCTTTGAATAGTTCTTGTTTCCACTTGGTTAATTTCTCCCCTGAGTTTGATTATTTCTTGCAGTATACTCCTCCTGGGTGATTTTGCTTCCTTTTGTTATAGAGCTTTTAGGTGTGTTGTCAAGTTGCTAGTGTGTGCTCTCTGTAGTTTCTTTTTGGAGGCACTCAGAGCTATGAGTTTCCCTCGTAGAAATTCTTTCATTGTGTCCCATAAGTTTGGGTATGTTGTGGCTCCATTTTCATTAAACTCTAAAAAGTCCTTAATTTCTTTCTTTATTCCTTCCTTGACCAAGGTATCATTGAGAAGAGTGTTGTTCAGTTTCCACGTGAATGTTGGCTTTCTATTATTTATTTTGTTATTGAAGATCAGCCTTAGTCCATGGTGATCTGGGTTCATGGGACAATTTCCATATTTTTGTATCTGTAGAGGCCTCTTTTGTGAACTATTATATGGTCAATTTTGGAGAAGGTACCATGAGGTGCTGAGAAGAAGGTATATCCTTTTGTTTTAGGATAAAAAGTTCTGTAGATATCTGATAGATCCATTTGTTTCATAACTTCTGCTAGTTTCACTGTGTCACTGTTTAGTTTCTATTTCCATGATCTGTCCATAGATGAAAGTGGTGTGTTGAAGTCTCCCAATATTATTGTATGAGGTGCAATGAGTGCTTTGAGCTTTACTAAATTTTCTTTAATGAACATGGCTGCTCTTGTATTTGAAGCATAGAAATTCAGAATTGAGTGTTCCTCTTGAAAGATTTTACCTTTGATGAGGATGAAGTGCCTCTCCTTGTCTTTTTTGATGACTTTGGGTTGGAGGTTAATTTTATTAGATACTAGAATGGCTACTCCAGCTTGTTTCTTCAGACAATTTGCTTGGAAAATTGTTTTCCAGCCTTTCACTCTGAGGTAGTGTCTGTCTTTTTCCCTGAGATGGGTTTCCTGTAAGCAGCAGAATGCTGGATCCTGTTTGTGTAGCCATTCTGTTAGTCTATGTCTTTTTATTGGGGAGTTGAGTCCATTGATATTAAGAGATATTAAGGAAAAGTAATTGTTGCTTCCTATTATTTTTGTTGTTAGAGTTGGCATTCTGTTCTTGTGGCTTTTTTTCGTTTTTTTGAAGGATTACTTTCTTGCTTTTTCTAGGATGTGGTTTCTTTCCTTGTATTGGTTTCTTTCAGTTATTATCCTTTGAAGGGCTGGATTCATGGAAAGATAATGTGTGAATTTGGTTTTGTTGTAGAACACTTTGGTTTCTCCATCTATGTTAATTGAAAGTTTGGCCGGGTATAGTAGCCTGGACTAGCATTTGTGTTCTCTTGGTGTCTGTATAACATCTGTCCAGAATCTTCTGGCTTTCATAGTCTCTGGTGAAAAATCTGGTGTAATTCTGATAGGCCTGCATTTACATGTTACTTCTGGGTCAGGCGGGAATATATGTTATATGTTCATGGGCATCTCTTTCCTTAGGTTTGGGAAGTTTTCTTCTATAATTTTGTTGAAGATATTTGCTGGCCCTTTAAGTTGAAAATCTTCATTCTCATCTACTCCTATTATCTGTAGGTTTGGTCTTCTCATTGTGTCCTGGATGTCCTGGATGTTTTGAGTTAGGATCCTTTTGCATTTTGCATTTTCTTTGATTGTTGTGCCTATGTTCTCTATGGAATCTTCTGCACCTGAGATTCTCTCTTCCACCCCTTGTATTCTGTTGCTGATGCTCGAATCTATGGTTCCAGATTTCTTTCCTAGGGTTTCTATCTCCAGTGTTGGCCCACTTTGGGTTTTCTTTATTGTGTCTACTTCCCTTTTTAGGTCTAGTATGGTTTTGTTCATTTCCATCACCTGTTTGGATGTGTTTTACTCTTTTTCTTTAAGGACTTGGAATTCTTTAGCAGTGTTCTCTTGTATTTCTTTAAGTGAGTTATTAAAGTCCTTCTTGATGTCCTCTACCATCATCATGAGATATGCCTTTAAATCCGGATCTAGCTTTTCTGGTGTGTTGGGGTACCCAGGACTGACTGAGTTGGGAGTGCTGGGTTCTGATGATGGTGAGTTGTCTTGGTTTCTGTTAGTAAGTTTCTTATGTCTGCCTTTTGCCATCTGGTAATCTCTGGAGTCAGTTGTTATAGTTGCTATGGTTAGATCTTGTTCCTCTCATGATTCTGTTAGCCTCTATCAGCAGACCTGGGAGACTAGATCTCTCCTGAGTTTCAGTGGTTAGAGCACTCTCTGCAGGCAAGCTCTCCTCTTTCAGAGAAGGTGCCCACATATCTGTTGTTTGGATTTTCCTCCTGGCAGAAGATGAAGACCTGAAACAGGGCCTGTCCCAGAAGCTGTTAGCTTCTGTAGTCCAAACTCTCATGTGTGCAGACTAGTCTTGACAGGATCTAGGAACTAAGATGTCTCCAGCAAATGCGCCGGCAATGGCCTCCTGGGCCAGGCAGACACCTCTCCTCTGACAGGGAAGGTGCCCAGATATCTGGAGCCTGAAACAGGTCCTGCCTTAGAAGCTCTGTGGCTCCCACACTCTCACCTGTGCAGACTAGTCTTGGTGGGATCTGGGAAGGAAGATGGCTCCCACGGATGCTGACCATTGTTTGTTTTTTTTTTTTTTGTTTTTTTTTTAAATAGGGTTTATTTGTGTAACCCTGGATGTCCTGAAACTAGCTCTGTAGATCAGCCTGGCTTTGAACTCAAAGAGATCCACCTGCCTCTGCCTATTAAGTGCTGGTATTAAAGGCATGCACCACCACCACCCCACCACCACAACCACTAGGCTCAATTCTAGCATATCTTAATCTGCAGCAGAGCCATTTTAACCCTCAGTAGGCACACTAGTCTGGCAGCAGTTGGGTTGCTCAGTAGATTGCTAGAATGGGACTACAAAATCTCTCACTCCTGATCCATTCTCTTTGACAAGGTAACCATGAGCAGTGGTCCAATACTCTTTCTACTTCATTTCCTTACATACACAGAGAACAAGGTAACAATGTCCCTAGGTCAAACCATTTGTATTTAAGAACAGAAAACAAGAAGCATCAGGTATACTGAACAGTGGGATTTAGTGAATGTTCTTAATGCTCATCTCTGGAAAGGAAGCAGGTACACAGCAGCCTCTTAGTTTTAAGTCCTATTCCCTTCCTTTATTGTGTGAGAATAGAACTCTTTGGTGTTAGGCTATCTTTGACAAAATTCAGGTCACATAAATACTTTCCTTTTAGTATATCAAATTTTCCAAATAAGTAGATTTTTATTAAAAATGTGCTACTGCCACTCCCATTATTACTTGTTTCCTTGTGTTTCTGTCTTAACCTTGTTCAGTCTTTCATGATATAATCTGAATGTGACATCTTTTGGTGATCTCTTCCCTCATTTTTTTAAATATTGCATGTGACCATGTGACCTTGGTCAACTGGCTTAAGCTCACAAATACATAGTTTCCATATCAGAAAAAAATGTGATCAGAATCCTACAGTTAGGTTCTTTGCATTGTCCATTGATGACATCTATAAAAATGGCAGCTGCTAGTGTAAGGATTTAAAGAAATTTAACATTAAAATCTTTTTGATTTAACATTAAAACCTTTTTCACTTAACATTGCCTATAGAGAGAGAAGGATGGTGAGATGCCACTCAAATAAACTGCTCTGCATTGGAATCTAGGATTTTACAGTAACATTTTGTGCAGATAAAAATAGACATATGCATTGAGAGACATGAGCACAGAGACATATGCATATAGAAAGAACAGATTGTCAAAGAAGCTTAGATTTGAGAATAGTAGAGAACATCAAAATTAGAAAAATCAATGTCTGCTCATACTTGGCAGCTGAATATGACAGTATTCTAGAATGTTGTTCATTTCCAAGGTCATACTGATACTACTAGTTAAAAACAGAAAGACAAACCATGATAACAATTTAGGTTTTACTCTACTCACAATCTATCACATGGCTCTGAGAAAGAAAACTGCAGGAATATGCCTCTTGGATTTTTACCAACTATGCAACATTCATTGCAGATTAGCTTCTAACAGACATTTAATTTGGGATTGCTTCATTTCAAAGATTTTGAAGAATAATTATGAGTTAAAGCTAGTAAAGAAACAAATATGAAAAGCTGATTATTTTCCAAGCTAAAAGATATTTGATTTACCAGAGATGATGCAAGGACTTGAACAAAATCTTTATTGAAGAAATTTGTATTTTCCATATCTGAAAATGTCAGTGAAATAATTAAACATACTGAAATTGACATTTTTACAATGAATTATTCAATTGTTTTTTTTTTAACATGGCTGAATAAAAACTTTACCTTCCTACATATGTCACTGGAATCAGCGAAAATTTGAGAATGTGTTACCATGAGAGACAAGAAGACAAATCAAAATTTAGAAATATATCATGTTCCTCTTTTAAAGCAGCATTTCAACTACTATAACCCCTAATGTACATAACATAAAATAGCATTTTTGTAAAACAAGAAATTAACTTTAAAATGGTTAGCCTAAAATACCTATATTTTATTAAAATTTATCAATATAATTTATGAGTAAAGTAATGGCAAAAGATAATGGCAAAAATAATTTTGCCTGAATATTTGTATTTATTACTTGATTCTAGTTAGGATTAGAACAAACCTTATCTTCAAATGTTTGACTTCAGAATTTTAGTTCAAATGGAAGTATATATTCTTAGACAAAATGATTTTAAAGAAGACCTGTAATTTTCTTAAATAATAGTCATATATTAGGAAAAAATGGGTATGTATCATGATCTCCCCATAATAAGGTAAAACAATGTGAAGGTCTATTATTCTTTATGCTTCTAACAAATTTAGAAATTTCTACAACCAATTGGTTTTTATACCAGCCATATATTTCTCATAAAAGTATGGACAGGAAACCAGAGCAAAGGTAATAAATCAAAATATGTTGTTTCATTATTTTACATATTTTTGTTTAACCTAGGATATATGCTATATGTACAAGGATATAAATTTTAAATGCCAGCCCTTTATAAAAAAAATTGTTTTCAAGGGCCAATGATATATATTATAGCACAATAGTAGAGAATTGTCTACAGTATGCAAGACCCTTGCTTTACAACCACACACTAAAAACTAAAAACACAGATTGACCAAAGTAAATGGTTTTCTTGATAAACAAACATGTCATATTGTCTATGGACTAACAACCATCTTCATAAAAATTCTTCAATGGGAAAGAAAAATACTAACAGAAATCTAAAATATATTATCAGAGACTCGGTGAACAATTTTATTACAACATTTATTGATTTATTTATTTATGGAGACAATGTAATGATGTGCATGTTGGGGTCAGAGGCCTGAGTGAGGGGGTCAGATTTCCCCCTTCACTCTGTGAGTTCCAGGAATGAACTCAGGTCATCAGGCTTGGAGTCCAGCAGCTCTTTATCCACTGAGCCAACTCACTGGCCCTCAACTGTAGGTTGGAGGAGGCAGAAGAAAGGCTCAGAAGGAGCCAAGCAGAGGTTGAGGATGAGGTGGCTTAAGAAATGCTGCACGGATATGGGCACAGGGGAAAAATTCCTGAACAGAACAGCAATGGCTTGTGCTGTAAGATCGAGAATTGACAAATGGGACCTAATGAAACTCCAAAGTTTCTGCAAGGCAAAAGACACCGTCAATAAGACAAAAAGACCACCAACAGATTGGGAAAGGATCTTTACCTATCCTAAATCAGATAGGGGACTAATATCCAACATATATAAAGAACTCAAGAAGGTGGACTTCAGAAAATCAAATAACCCCATTAAAAAATGGGGCTCAGAACTGAACAAAGAATTCTCACCTGAGGAATACCGAATGGCAGAGAAGCACCTGAAAAAATGCTCAACATCCTTAATCATCAGGGAAATGCAAATCAAAACAACCCTGAGATTCCACCTCACACCAGTCAGAATGGCTAAGATCAAAAATTCAGGTGACAGCAGATGCTGGCGTGGATGTGGAGAAAGAGGAACACTCCTCCATTGTTGGTGGGATTGCAGGCTTGTACAACCACTCTGGAAATCAGTCTGGCGGTTCCTCAGAAAACTGGATATAGTACTACCGGAGGATCCAGCAATACCTCTCCTGGGCATATATCCAGAAGATGCCCAACTGGTAAGAAGGACACATACTCCACTATGTTCATAGCAGCCTTATTTATAATAGCCAGAAGCTGGAAAGAACCCAGGTGCCCCTCAACAGAGGAATGGATACAGATATTGTGTGGTACATCTACACAATGGAGTACTACTCAGCTAGTAAAAAGAATGAATTTATGAAATTCCTAGCCAAATGGATGGACCTGGAGGGCATCATCCTGAGTGAGGTAACACATTCACAAAGGAACTCACACAATATGTACTCACTGATAAGTGGATATTAGCCCCAAACCTAGGATACCCAAGATATAAGATACAATTTGCTAAACACATGGAACTCAAGAAGGATGAAGACTGAAGTGTGGACACTATGCCCCTCCTTAGAATTGGGAACAAAACACCCATGGAAGGAGTTACAGAGACAAAGTTTGGAGCTGAAATGAAAGGATGGACCATGTAGAGACCCATATCCAGGGATCCACCCCATAATCAGCATCCAAACGCTGACACCATTGCATACACTAGCAAGATTTTATTGAAAGGACCCAGATGTAGCTGTCTCTTGTGAGACTATGCCGGGGCCTAGCAAACACAGAAGTGGATGCTCACAGTCAGCTAATGGATGGATCTCAGGGCTCCCAATGGAGGAGCTAGAGAAAGTAGCCAAGGAGCTAAAGGGATCTGCAACCCTATAGGTGGAACAACATTATGAACTAACCAGTACCCCGGAGCTCTTGACTCTAGCTGCATATGTATCAAAAGATGGCCTAGTCGGCCATCACTGGAAAGAGAGGCCCATAGGACATGCAAACTTTATATGCCCCAGTACAGGGGAACGCCAGGGCCAAAAAGGGGGAGTGGGTGGGTAGGGGAGTGGGGGTGGGTGGGTATGGGGGACTTTTGGTATAGCATTGGAAATGTAAATGAGCTAAATACCTAATAAAAAATGGAAAAAAAAGAAAAAAAAAAGAAATGCTGCACGCCATTCGGCATAACACAGGGAAGATATAAGACAACTAGAGAGAGAAGAAGGAAGGGAAAGGAGATACATCCATCACACATAAACACACGAGAGAGAGAGAGGAAGAGAGAGAGAGAGGCAGAGACAGGGAGAGAGAGAGAGACTGTGAAGTATGTGAAATATGTGAAGGTGAAGAATGGCTATTTCTCCCACACTAATTAAAAACAGTAGTCTACATTTTCCAAAAACCCGGTGAAGTGTATGTGGGAGAAAACTAGACTCATGTGAAGATACATTGCTATAGAAATAATAGACCTTCCCAGTGAGAAATCACTCTGCTCACTTAGGAGTTAATCAAGCAAAAGCTCTTTTAAAAGCAGCATGCGTCTGTCTCTGGATAGTGGCCATACAGAAGCTCACCCTGAGTAGATTTTGCTGACTTTTATACACATTAGACTTATGCATTCCACATACCCAGTCATCCTTCAATCTCTTTCAGGGCCTGGCTCCAGATTACACTATGAACAATTTAAGCAGAGAAAGAGCAGGCTCAAAAATGTGGTCACATGGGTGGATGGGAGACTTATCCAGCAATGGTATTGGCGGAATTATTTCTTAAGTACACCAGTGTTTGAATAGATGTTACCCAGGTTTGTCCTGCTCACTTGGCAGTATTGTGCTTTTCCTGATAAGAGCACAGGAGATTTCATTGCAGACCAAGACTTTTAAATGTCTATGACCCCACACTGCCTCTCTGAGCTAGTGTGTATATTTTCTAATATGTGGGTGGGCCTAATGGCAGGTTGCAAGGCAGGCCTCATTCCTTCTGATTTGTGAGCCTAATTACAGGACAGTATGGTTAGACAAATACTGCTATAACCTTTCTCAGCTATCCTAAATACCCAAGCCTATTGAGAACTTCCCAGTCAATCCACTACATATGGTATGCTCTAAACCCACAGAAGACCCGAATGCTAAAGAAGTAGCAGGGGCTTGAAAGTTAGAAAATAGTGCAACCTTAACTCTTGATTTACATTGTTGTCGGTTTCTGTTGGTTTCCTTACTCAGTACAGAACTTCCTGGTATCTTTGCAGGTGCCTCATAGCTTGTATCTAATCTCCTCATGGATGTCCTATCTCTCACATATATTAGTTCATATCCTTATCATCCTACTTTGTCATTTGTGGTTTTTTTGGTTACCAAACTTCACATGGAAAACATTTTATTCTTTGTTTTAAATGAGTTTTGCTTTCAAATGTTTGCTAATTTTAGTCAGAAAAAGATAAAAATTTCAGCAATATACTGTATGTTCTGATATATATAAAATAACTAGTACCCTGTCCATATAAATTTAATATGGATTTTATGTTTTACAATATTTCATGTACTTACAGCAAATTAATACCTTTACATTTTATGACCAACTCCTTGGCATTATCACTTCTCAGTTGCACCTGACTTGGAACCAAAGCCCGAAGAATAAAATAATAAAGATCACAGTATTTAAAATATAAGTAGGTATTAAGGTACTCAGTAATGAGTCACCAGATTCGTCTTCAAATGTCGCTCCTCCATTCTTTGTGCACCATCAATTCAATTTTCTAACTGACTCGGAAGCTCAGGTTTATTTTGACTTCATCCAGCTGTTGTTCGGCTCCCTTATCAAGACCACTGACAATGTTGCCTGAATGCTTTCTCAATGTTGACTCATGGGTCTTCCAAGGATATTTAACTTTGTTAAATTAATAATGAATGAAAAATGATAATTTCTGTACCATTATCCCCAATGATACATAGTATGGAATTGTTTATCATCTAAGCTATTATGGATGCAGTGGAACTGTGACACATCAATAAACCTATATTAGTTCTTGAATAAATATATAATGGCAGTTTCTCCTTTGTTTGAGAGATTAGGATATATTTAAGAGAATAATACCTGCAAGTTAGTAAATGTTAGGCCAAACCTTATCTAATTGAGAAAGTATTCAGTCTTAGCCTAATAAAACATGCCTAGACAATAGACTGAAATGAATTTGAGATTAGCACTGTCCCATTATTTGTGCTATGTGTCTGGAACATTATTCAAAACGTACAGAAAGAAAACAGTGAGTTCCTAGTAATGATGCACATCTCTCATACTAAAGACAAATGCACACCCAGTGATAGATTATCTACTGTGGGACTTCTCGGGTTGTTTAAGAGTGTGTGTGTGTATGTGTGTGTGTGTGTGTGTGTGTGTGTGTGTGTGTGTGTGTGTGTGTGTGTGTGTGTGTATACACGTTAGGGGAATGCATGTTTACTCTTTGTGCTTGTATGTGGAGGCCTGAGAAAAACTTTAGATAATATCCTTCAGGAACTTCCATTTGTAACCTAAAATGGGATATCTGGCTCTCATGGAATTCATCAAATAGGCTATGTGGCCAGATAATCCAAGAAGTCTACCTCTTTGTTCTCCAGTGCTGAGATTAAACAGTCCACCATCAAACTAGACTTTATTAATGCGAGGTTGGAGGACTGAAAACAACCTTCCCATTTACAATGCAGTCGCTTTACAGATCTCCAGCCTTCTCGCACATTTTTTGGAAGTATAATACCTGGCATGTTATTTAGAAATTGCTTATTTCTCACTCCTATAATTGTCTTCAATGAACAAAAAAAAGTGTATTAAATAATGTGGTATAGACAACAGCCTTAGTTGTATGGCATTTAAGAGAGGAAAATATAAAGGTAATTTGCATTAAACAATGCAAAACAAAGACAAGAGCAACCCAGGAAGCAAAAAGCAGAATGCAGAGTAAGAATAGAATTGGCATCAAAAAGCTGTAGCTATAGATAATAGGAAAACACCCTTTGTAAAAGAGAGAATTCCAGGAAATACTTAAAATTATTCAACTTGCCATTTTATAAGAGCTACAGAAATTGGTGTGTGTGTGTGTGTGTGTGTGTGTGTGTGTGTGTGTGTGCATGTGTGTGTGTGCATGTGTGTGTGTGTGTGTTTGTGTGTGTGTGTGTGTGTGTGTGTGTGTGTGCTGCTGGGCATGAAACTCATCACTTCACATATACTTACACAAATACATATCACTGGGCCATATCCTTAGTTTGTACACATTTTAGTGATTTTTACTTGTGAGTTTATCATTTCCTCTATGAACAGTTTCTATCTATATTCTTTGAATTCTGGAAAAAATGAGAATGACCTCCAAAGGGTCATACATTTGCATACTTGGTCCCCAGTTAATGGAACTGAATAGGGAAGTTTAGAAGAAGTGTCTTTGTTGGGGAAGGTATGTCACTGGTGGTAGGTAAGCTTTGGGTTTTTAAAACATTATGTCTTTCTTATTTATTTATTTATATATATATTTATTTATTTATTTATTTATTCATATTAGCTATTTTCTTTATTTACATTTCAAATGTTATCCCCTTTCCTGGTTTCCCCTCCAGAACCTCCCTATACCCTTCCTCTCCCCCTATCCCTGCTCACCAGCACACCCACTCCTGCTTCCTGGCCCTGGCATTCCCCGACTCTGAGGCACAGAGCCTTCACAGGACCAAGGGCCTCTCCTCCCATTTATGACCGACTAGACCATCCTCTGCTATATATGCAGCAAGAGCCATGAGTCCCTCCATATGTACTCTGGTTGGTAGTTTAGTCCCTGGGAGCTCTGGGGGTACCTATGGGGCTGCAAACCCCTTCAGCTCCTTGGGTGCTTTCTCTAATTCCTCCATTGGGGATCCTGTGCTCAGTTCAATGGTTGACTGTGAGCATTCACCTCTGTATTTGTAAAGCTCTGGCAGAGCCTCTCAGGAGACCGCAATATCAGGCTCCTGTCAGCAAGCACTTGTTGGCATCCACAATAGTGTCTGGGTTTAGTGACTGATGGATCCCCAGGTGGGGCAGTCTATGGATGGCCTTTTCTTCAGTCTCTGCTCCACACTTTGTCTCTGTAACTCCTGCCATTTTGAATTGGTCCCTGCCTCCTACTTCCAGACACCGAGATGAGCTCTTATCTACTCTTCAAGTTGCAGGGATGCATAGAGGTTGCTATGTACCCCTCTAATGAATGGGAGGGCTCATGCTCTGACTCTATAATCCAATTAAACGATATTTTAGAAATTGCTTTGATCTAGGTATTTTAACCCAGCAATAGAAAATTATATAAGTCACTACTTATACACAGGCAGAAGCCATGCCTACCAGAGCACCTGGTACGAATATGTAACTTAACAATATTCATTGAATGATGACTTATTTATTCACAGGTAGGTGTACAGAACCATATCTCTGAACATATCTGTGAACATGAATCTGTGAGCATTAGATTCTCATGTTTTCTCATGAAGAACAAGAGAGTACACAGCCATTGTAGGCAAAGACTCTCAAATTGTGTGTAGTCCCTTCATTAGAAACAGAACAATAAGTAGTCTGAAATGCAACGTTTTCAGCCACAGGGATATAGAAATTCTTAATGTGGGCCCTAGCGTCAAGATCTTCACAATAGTTCATGGGGGTTCTGATTCACAGTTATATCTTAGAACCACTGCTCACAGCATAATATGAGATAGTGTAGACTAGCCATAAACAAGTCTGTTCAAGGTGAGCATATAGTAAAACAATATATTATATGCAAGAAGTTACTCACTGTATGAATTTTTTTTTCTAAAATGATTACTCACTGTGGAACAAAGCAAAATTATTTTATATTTTTCTCACTTAATATTAACTCTGGCTACATAAGCTCTGTTTTTTGCCATATTACTAAGAGAAAAAAATTATTAACCTAATACTGAGTTTATTCATTGATAAATGTTAGGCATCTTTTTTTTCCATAAGAAAATCATTTTATACATTTATGATCTTGCTAAATCTACTTACATTTAATTATATTAGCACAACACTGGAGCTAAAGAAGCAGCAATACCTCCATGGAAACTAGTGTTTCCTTTTCGGGGCAAAAATAATGAGCCACTGTTTTTTGTTTTTTACTTTTTGTTTTTGTAGAGCTCTTTGAATCAAATTGCTTGAGTTACTTACAAACTGCAATGCTTGTTCATAAGAGTCCAAGCATTTTCTCAGGGCCAAGGAAGAAGTCGCTCTGTTAAGAAAAAATAATTAGAAGGCCACTGATAAGAAAGAGGTCATAGGTAATAAGCAAGGAAAGTCAAAGGAGAGTTAGATTGGTGACTTCTGTCACCAAAGGTTCTAACAAGGACATCAGTATCCTATGAGCTACTTCAAGGAAATGGAAAACTTTCCTGAGCTTGACTCAGCAACCTCCCTTCTATGCTGCTCTAAGTCTTATTCCTTGACTCACCTCAAGTCATACTTCCTGTATGTATTATGACTGTATTAATATATATTATTTTATGAAGCAAACATAGGAGCAAGGAAGAAACAGATAAATATTAAAATATCTCTAATTCTTACGTTTGCTGAAATTTTTTCCCTCTTAACAGATGCTCTAAGCTTCTTGTACCAACAAGTAGAAAATCTGAGAAACTGAAAACTGTTCTGACTTCCGCTCACCGTCTCTGTGACAGAGCCTAGGAAAACAACTTTAGGGGGTGGGGGGGAAGGTTCCTTTAGTCTCATGGTTTAGGAAGATTTGTTCAATCATGGCAAAAAGAAGCTTTGTGGAGTTCAAGGGCGCTGAAGCACAATGTAGAGACTTTTTAAAGTAGTGGCCCAGAAGAAATGAAAGTGCAGCTACCAGCTACAGCCCCCCTCCCAAATGTTCTGCTGTTTTCTCCCAACATAGTGCCATCAGCTTAAGACCCAGCATTCGGAATATGAGCCCCTAGAAGACTTTACAGATTGAAGTCATTGTGGGTGAAGCTACTGCAGGTATGGCACATGACCTCACTACCATTCACTAAAATCACTAAGCCACTAAAATCAGACCACTGCCTCTTTAAAAGCTATCTCATATTCATCATCAGTGCATCCACTGAGTGGTGCTAAACAATAGGCATCAAGCTGAAGTTAGTTATCTCATTGATGAAAATGTCAAGAGATGTGAAAAGAATCATGAGCTTTTAAATAATACCACTAATTTTAAGCTACAAAAAAAATGAAAGCTACTGTTCTCTAATTGCCTATTGTTTGGATAGGTTTTCTTTTATGAACCTTGCATTCTCCTTCATTACAATAACCTTTCCATTAAGAAACTTATCTTATTGTTTTCTGATAACAAACTTAATTTTCCAATTAGACATCATTTGAATAATATTTTGTTCAATGTGGTGCCTTCGCTTTGATTTCTAAATCTAGTATGAATGTGTTCATTTTCATATATAAATGACAAATAAATAAAACTTCTCATATATATTGCCATTAGGGTTACAGGAAAACATGATTAATCCACCATAATTTTAATAATTATAAGTGACATTTTGGCCTTGGTTACAGTTTATTTTTCTAATTCTGTCTTAAGTTCTCTCTGTAGAGAGTGGCTGTAAATAATATCTCTTCTCTAACAGTTCTAGGTAGGTTGGTGGTTATTCATAAATAGGTCTGTTACTGGATATTTTTGTGATTAGGGTGCCAGGTGTGTAGGGGTTCGTGCAATGACCAGATAGTCTTATGCTGTGGAATTTGCTTATACTGAAAAAGATTTTTGTGGATTTTGTCTAAACTGTGTTCAGGCTATCTTTGCTAATGTAGCTATACTCAAAAAAAAAAAAAAAAAAAAGCAAAAGCCTTTGATGCTTAGTCTATATTGTCAGCTTGACAATATTGAGAATCACTTAAAAGTGACATGTCTGACCATGTATGTGAGAAACACTTTTACAGAGATTTCAACTGATATTGAAAGATCTCACCCCTAACCCCAAATAGAAGAATAGAGCTATTTCATGGTCCCAGGTCCCTCACTAAATAGAGAAAGACAAGTAGAGACTCTGCTTCCTGGATGTGGACACAACTGGCCAGCTGTTTCATGCTCTTCATATCCTCTCAGACCCAAATACAAAATAAACTCTTCCTTTCTGAAGTCTCTCTCATCACGTATTTTATTATCAACCAATCCAGAGAATATTAATAAGAGGAAACTTTAGAAACAGTGTTTGGAAGAGACACAGTGGGGGCAAACAATAAAAGCATTAACAAAAATTATCCCTGAGAAGAGAGGGGAAAGACAAGAGAGGTTATTGACGAAAGCCAAAGGAAAAGGCTCAAGGGTATTAGGCTCACCAACAGGTAGCAAGTCATAGAGCAATGACCTTGTGGCCGGACTATGTGTGGAGTATTCAAAGATTTTACTCATGTGTGTTTTTCATGACAAGTTCTAGTAAGTAGATTTAAGGGAAGCAGACATTTCCTAGAGAAACCAATTGAACTGAACCAGTGGTTCAGTCATAGCTTATCTGTGAAACTTACATTAGTTGTGTGACAGCTAATGAAGTCTATGTGTCCCAGAAAGTTATGCCGAAGGGAAGCAGGTTTATAATTCACACAGGCATAGACATTGACCACCCCAAGGACCTGGAGGAAGGTACGGTCCAGAAAACCATGTTAAGGATGTCCAAGCCCTGCTTCTCATGTAGTAAAGCCTGTGTTCAAATAGATGACAAGGGAATGTATGCAAAGACGGACTATAAAAAGGAAATTAAAAGAACATTTTATCTTCTTTTCTGAGATATCTTTGTTTAAAAAATGGAAACAATAGTATGTACTTTATAAACTGAAATAGAATATATCATCAAAGACAATAGATACCATATAAAGGAAAAAAATCAGAACTGGAACTTTCAAAAGAATAGTAAATAAAACCAAAGCTTTGATCAAAGAATGGTAAATCTTGCTTCAGATCTCTCACAACTTATGCTCATCAAATAAAGTTTTACACAGCAATTTTCCAATATTTAGTTACAATCATTCGTTTAAAAAGAAATAAAATACAATAAGCACTCTTAGACATATAGAAGTCCTAACATACAAAATACAATGTATCATGATTGCTTTGTCTTTGATATCACTAAGGGGTTATATTAACTCGTCAAAATGTATTTTCTGAGGTAGAAAAATGTACAAGACATTCAGTGATAGAGACAAATGCTGCTGTGCCAATATACATGTTAGGACAGCAGGAAGCCTAAAACACCTCCAATGTGGTAATAGCTATAGTTCTTATGCACATTGAAAAGAAAATCAAACATCAATCTATCAATGGCTATTCTTACAAACAAAACTGACTCTCCTGTCAACTGCCAGTAGCTTAAAACAGAGACTCACAACTGTTCAGAGTGCTGTGGGTAAGTTGCTGGGAGTCAGTAGCATTAGCATTTGTAAACTGGCAAAAGTGGTGAGTTTATAGGAAAAGCTATTAATCCACAAGAGAACACTAGGGTGTCCCAGCAATGATGGAACTAAATAATTCCTTCTTGGGGTCTAGGAAGGCTTGTATATAGTAGTCAGTCTTAAACAAAGACTTAAATTGAGGTTGAAGAGGTGTTGGCTCAATGAAGATAGGGTGGAAGAGGAAAGAGGATGTGGAAATGCCTGGAGATAAAAGACAGTATGGTGTATATTCAAAATGTGTAGCTTTTGGCTAGAGGTGAAGTGTCAGGAAACCCTTCTGGTTTTACGGTAGAGTTTTTAACTGGCTTGATCTTGAGCAAGTCTTCCACAGGTAACCACAGCTTCTGTGAGTTCATGTGTACAACAGTCATGTCAAATACAGAGGATAGCACCTCACAGCTATGTTACAGCTCTTGACTATTTCTCCTCCCTCTTCTGCAATGTTCTCTGAGACTTGGATGGACTGCGGTTGTGTTGGTGTACCATCTAATGCTAAGGACTCCCAGCAACTTATCCACAGCACTCTGAACAATTATGAGTCTGTTTTAACCACTACTTTCTGCTATTGGCAGTCGATGGGAGAGTCAGTTTCATTTCTAAGAATAGCCATTGATAGGTTGCCAATACCCCAGGGAATGACCCTACTTTTATCTGTGTAATGGCAACAATAATTTAAGCAAGTGTGTTTAAAATAAAAGAGAAAATAAAGTTTGAAAATGTAGTGTTGGGGCAGTTGGGGGACGCTGGCAGAAAACAGTAAGGGTGGATGTGATGAAATACTTCATATACATGAAGGAAATTTTTAAAGAATAACAAAACATGTTTCCTATTTGCCTAAACTACAAAATAAAAAGTAGCCCAAGAGTTAAGAATAGATATGCAAGTAGACAAGTCAAGGCTTTTCATAAGAGTAGTAGGAAGCTGTGATAGTTAATATAAGAGAAAAAAATCAAAATTTAAAAAGAAACTTACAAAAAAGATAATCCTTAAAAAAAAAAACACTGGTTGCCACCTTTAGAAAAGCTAGAGTTAAATTTTTGAAACACGCCTGAGGGATATCTGTGAAGAATTAGCTAGATTAAAGGAGCTAAAATGCGAAGTCACACCTGAGGTATGGAAAACACCACTCCACAAGTTGTTCCTGACCTGTGTAAAATGAAGCAAGCAAGCCAAGCACAGGCATTCATAACATCACTAAGCTACCTCATGGCCTATGCATTGTGACCAGCTGGCCTCCTGCTCGTGCCACCGTGTCCTCCATGTCATGATGGAATGTAGTCCTTCAAACTCTAAGCCAGAATAAACCCTTCCTTCTTTACAATGAAAAAAAAATTACTTAATGTATAAAGCATATGAATGAATACAAACATCTGGCAAATATCCATGTTTTATTGAAAATCTATTTTAAATCTAAAGATAAAAGCACTGTCTGGAAAGGTGATATTTGAAGGCAAATCTGAACATTGAAAGCAGCAAGTGAGGTAATATTATAGAATGGTAATGTAGAACGGGGCTTCTTACTCCGTGGCTAACAACGCCAAGGATTTTCACACAGGGGTCAAAACTCTGATATTTTTCATATTGAGACTGAGAAATCTCCTAGATATTTACAAGAGGCAAGTTTTTGACTCATACTTGTTCATTATAGAACACCTATGTTTGGGCTACTTATATATTTTTCTTTGAATGAGATTTTACACCAAGTCTCTTTTTATTGCAATAATTGTGTTTGGGAAAACAGTGGTGAAATCCATGGACGATTAGAATTATGCAGATTTATAGTTTGTGATTTAGCTTTTATTATTTTGTATTATTATTTATAAATAATATACAATTTTGTATTTATTATTATAAGCAGTGACAACAAGGGCCATTGAGAAAAGAAATTAAGAATGTGATTAACAGAAAAATATGAAATTCAAGTATTATAATAAGGCAACAACAACAAAAAAGCAATGTGTAGTTACTGAATTTGCATTGATTAGTTTCTTCTTACTGGTAGAAATTTAATAAAGAAATTTTCAAAAGAGAAATGAGCTAATGAAATAATTTACATTATTTGGGCTTTATTGTCATTACAAATAAAATATTCAATAACTAATCTTAAATGGTAAAAATATTTTGCAGAAAAATATTCAGTCTAAAGGATAGATCAGACAGCATGAGTTTAGACTCATAGTTCAGCTGGTAAATTAATAAAATGAAGGTGCCCAAACCTTGTTATATTGCTTCAGTGAACAGGGACCTGGATTCCAGGAGAAAAAGAAAGCAAGACCATGCATCTTGTATAATATTCCCTCTCGGGTAAGATTAGTTGATAACACAAGAGAATTTTCCCTGGCTTTACCAGACAGGAACTTGATCCATCTTTCAGACACAGCAATTTTTCTACCATATTCTGCAACAGTGGCTTCAGAGGGGATTTCTTAGCTCATTGCCTATTCATCAATCTCTAAGAGACACACTGGAAACAGCAAAATGCAAATCTCGTTATAACAGGAATTAACCCAGGTCTTTTCATTTGTCTTCTACAGAACTGTACAATGTCATCCTCGGCTGAACTTGGGTAACAAAGGTTTGTCATTTTGGAGTGCTCAAAGGGCAAGATCTTCAAGGGAGATGGCCTCTTTTGATAAAAATATGTCAACATAAGAAACCGCTTCTTTCTCTCATTTACTTGCCATAATTTTGTAAATTAATATTCTCCCATAATGTAGACAGGAAGCTTACGTCATCAATTTAGGTAAATTTTGTGTCGACTAAGTATATATCTTTGAGTTTCTTAATTTTCATTTTGTCACAAAAGATAAGAAGATGTCATATAATTGTATAGTCTCAATTTTTCCATAAAATCTCCCTATTAATATGCAAATTTTAACCTTTCACCTGATATTAACCCAAAATCCTGTACCATAAAATTTAATTAAAGAAAAATACTTCATAGAAAGCAGCAGTGTTCTAAAAGATTGCGTTTGATTTACCTCATCCGTTTTTATCACTTGACATTTAAATTTTTTCTTAAAAAAAACCATGGGGGGGGGGGGGGATGCTCAATTCTGTGGTTGAACTGTATGTAGCCTGAAGAAAAAAGTTAATCAAAAAAATCCCAATGTCATTAATATATCTGTTTTCTTTTTCTCTTTACATTTCAATATAGTTTAATACTTTTATTCAACATACATTAAAACTAATGTGATAAGCAAAAAAGTAATTGTTTATATTTTATCATACAACTTACAAGTTAGTATTACATTAACCTCTAATATACCTTGAAATTCTCTCCCTATTCAGCTTAATACTTTTATTTGAATCATTAACTGTTTGTTCTTTTTTTTTTTCTGCTGTTGTTTTCTTTTTCTTTTTTTAGTTGAATATTTTTTATGTATTTACATTTCAAATGTTATTCCCTTTCCTGGTTTTCCCTCCAGAACACCCCTATTTCATCTTGCCTCCCCTGTTTCTCTGAGGGTGTTCCCCCGCCCACCCATCCACTCACTTCCACCTCACTACACTGGCATTCCCCTACACTGGGGAATCTAGTCTTCACAGGACCAAAGGCCTCTCCTCCCATTGATACCCGACAAGGCCATCCTCTGCTACATACCATACGCTGTTGGAGCCATGAGTACCCCAATGTGTACTCCTTGGTTGGTGGTTTAGTCCCTGGGAGCTCTGGGGCATCTGGTTGGTTAATATTGTTGGTTGGTTCATATTTTTGTTCTTCCTATGGGATTGCAAATCCCTTCAGCTCCTTTAGGCCTTTCTCTAACTCCTCCATTGCGGTCCCTGCACTCTGTCCAATGGTTTGTTGTGAGCATCCACCTCTGTATTTGTCAGGCTGTAGCAGAATCTCTCAGGAGACAGCTGTAACAGGCTCCTGTCAGCAAACACTTCTTGGCACCTGCAGTAGTATCTGGGTTTAGTGTCTGTATATGGCATGGATTCCCAGGTGGGGCAGTCTCTGAATGGCCTTTCCTTCAGTCACTGCTCCACAATTCACCCCTGTATTTCCTTTAGACAGAAGCCTTTCTGGTTTTAAAATTTGGAGATGAGTAAGTGGCCCCTCCCCTAACCTGGGACCTTGCCTAACCTCTAAATATGGTCTCTACAAGTTCTCCCTCCCCTTTGTTGGTCATTTCAGCTATTCTCATCCCTTTTGGGTTCTGGGAAACTCTTGCTTTCCTGTCATCTGGAACTTTTTGGTGGCTAACCCTAGCTCCCCATCCCCCATTGCTACACACCTCTGTTCAAATTCCTGACCTCAGTATATCATCCCTGTTTCCTCCCATACCTAATCTTGCCCCCCTCCCCTTTTTCTCCTATCCCTCCTCTCTTTGTCCCAAGTGCCTGCCACTTTCTACCTCCTGGGAGCATTTTCCCCCCTTCTAAGAAGGACTGAAGCATCCACATTTTGTTCTCCCTTCTTCTTGAGTTTCCTATGGCCTGTAAATTGTGTCTTGGGTATTCCAAACTTTGGGACTAATATCCACTTATCATTGACTGCATAGATTAACAAATATATAATACTATAAACCGGCCTTAGACTTGCCTATAAATAAGATATAGTTATCAATTACTAAGTGACTTTGCTCTCCCCAAAATTTCAACTATTTTTCAAAGAGATGAAGTACAACACAAAATGAAATTTGAAGTAAATGAGAATACAAGTATAAATACTAGACAAAGTAAAAAAAAATCAACTCATAAATGAAGACAATCAATATATTACGCTACTGTGTCCTACATATTTGCCACATTTGAATTACAATGTCGACTACCAACTATTTAACAGAGATCAGAGGCAGAAACTCCCCCACAATCTGTATTTGAAATCTCTAATAAAATAGACACCATGTCAACTACCCAGGACAATTAAAATAATTTTAAATGCTATCAGCCTAATAATGTCTCCTAAAATTCTTCAGGGGGAAAAAAAAAAAAAAAGCTTGTATGCTAAGACCCTTGTTGGCCATTAAGGATAAATGTTAACTCACCGAAGGGTTAGCAAGCTGAGGAACAAACATGGGTGTGATCTAAAGGGAGGGTCATGTCCATCTACCTGATGTGGAAACTGGGTATTCAACTTACACAGGCATTCAGGTCCATTACACAAGAACTCTGAATCTAACTTAACAGAAAACCGTATTATTTAGTCTCTAAACTTTAGAAAAGGGAGGACTTTTGTGCTGTTCTGCTTCTTAGGAAACTGATAGTCGTTGTGATGAATACTCTGTAATTACCTGTTGCCTATTAGCCCCTCCCTCAACACAAAATGGGTACCTACTCTGGGCTTGACAGTGTAATGAAATTCTACAGGTTAAAAATTAAGGTATTGACCATTGTCTTGCACACTGCTAATCCTGGAACTTGGGAGTTAGAGGCAAATGGATCTCTATGAATTAAAGTCAGTCTGGTCTACATAGCAAGATCGGGTCCAGCCAGGGCTATATGGAGAATTCTTGTCAAAGAGAAAGAAAGAAGCTCAAAGCCATATGGGCAGAAAATACTGAGGCTAATGATGAAAGTCAGAATTCATTGGCTGTAAATTCTGAATAGAATTCAAAATGAAGTACTCACTGTAAAAAAAATGCCGTATTGTAAAATGTTTCTTAAATCTCACAAAATGCATAAGAAAAGTAAGAAAAAGAAGAAAAGTATACTTTGAAATCATTTTTTTTTCTTTTTAGCATAGTATTTTTATTGATTATTTGGAAATTGGTAAAAAAAATGCAGCATTGTAAAATGTTTCTTAAATCTCACAAAATGCATAAGTAAGAAAAAGAAGAAAAGTATACTTTGAAATTATTTTTGTTCTTTTTAGCATAGTATTTTTATTGATTATTTGGAAATTTCACACAATGCATCCTGAACATGTTCACTTCCCAGTCCTCACAGGTCCAGTACCCCATCCCCACACCACCCTTGTGACCTCCTTAAAAAACAAAAGAAGAAGAAAAATATACCAAGTCCATATGTTGACTATATACCCTGTGAAATAAGAAGACTGAGCTAGGTTGAACACAGGCTGCAAATTGGCAGTTCAGGAAGCTAGGCCTAAGTTTCACAGAAATGAGAACTGGGATCCAAGAAAGGCTCCATAGTCAGCCAACTACAGCTAGAGGGCAGCTAATTAGAGGACACCTTGTCATTTGGCTAAGGCAGAAGATAGGTAGTCTGAGTCAGTAACCACCCTGGAAAGTTCCCAAGAACCCCCAGAGATTTGACCAATCATTGAAGAACTCATATCCCTAGAGATACAGCTAACCAATCAAGGTGAAGGGCACATACCCCTACGGGAAATTCCCCTAGTCCTGAATAAAAATTGGGCCTGCAAGCCCACTTACTGTCTCCATTTCACTGAATGGAATCCTTGCATGCAAGAAATTCAGCTGAATAAACACTCTTTGCTTTTTCATACTCTTTGAGTCTGGGGTCTTCCATCAGCAATTATTGGACTCTAAAAGGTCCATGGTCAAACTCCCAGTGGGCGGCCGCTTAAAGAAAACTGAGACCTTCCCTACTTGTAGCCACCGCCAGAAGCCAGAAGCCATCGACTGTGATGAACTATACTTCAGCATTGCCTTCACAATTTTTAAGAATTATACTCAATGGCTTCCTGTCTAGACTGCTTCTTTATTTAGAGTGTGGTGATGGAGGGGAAAGGTTGTCCCAGAAGCCTCCTTCTATGTCTCTTATTCTCAACTGTCAGTTAATTTTTTTGAGGCAAGTTCTCATGCAGTCCATGACTTCTAGGGAGGAGAACTGGCAGTCATAAAACCAATCACTTGCAAGGAGAAACAGAATTTATTAGCAAGTAGAAAAGAAAATGGCCTTTACTATCTATTTTATAATAATATGTAGTAAGTATACAGATAAACTATATTAACTGAATTTACATGTATCTCAGTATATTATTAAAATTCATTCTTAAAACCTTTATATGACAGAATAGTATAAAAATAAAATTGGTGTTACATCAACAAAAATTTAACAAACTATAAAAGAAGAATGTCAAAGTACAATGTAGAAAGTTGGTACTCATAGGTACTTCAATTTTGGATCCAATGCTTAGTCCACTTTGAATATAGTTATATGTGACTTGACTCGAGCAAAGAGATTTTGAGAATATAAATCTAGAATTACTTGCTTTTGGTAACTTGAGGCAAGATCATCCAGGATTATATAGATAGTCATTTTTAATCCAAAAAATAATTTGTCTTTCTGGGGAGAGACAAGAGAGGAAGAGCAAACATTCCCAGACAATGATGGTGGAAATCAGCCTTTTTGCCATCCCCACACACCAAACCCCTGAGCCATTAGAAAATTTGAAGAGCAATGAAGAATGTCTCCTTGGATCCATGGAGAAAGAAAAGTCTTGCCAATCTTGATTTAGGGCCTCAGGCCTCCAGTACTGTGAAAGAATGAATTTCTGTTGTTTAAAGCTATCAAATCTAAGGTTAATTTCTTTTAGCAGCCCAAGGCTAGCATAGTACCTGTCTACAAAGATATTTCAGTATTCGGATAAAAGGTCAATTTCCACTTGCAAGTAAGTCTCAATAAAAATGAAATTGTGTTAGTGGCCAGAAATATTCTGTTTTATTAGTGTGCAAAAATAAATCAGTGCTGGGATGAGAAAAAGGGATGTTTTTATATAAGGGCAAATGGATAAAAAATACCTATTATGTAATTGAAAATGTAATAATGAAATTATAGAACTTACCTTACTGGGAATAATAACTTTTAAAAGATGTATCTTAAGGCAGATTTTTCTACTTACTGAGAGTATTATATACTACTCACAAGGGTCCATAAGGGAGTAAGTGTATTAAAGACATTCAAACCAAGATTCTACATGTTTGGGCCATGCCTGTTAAGTACTAAACAACTACAAGAACCTTAGAAAGCCATAGCAATTATCAGAGAGAATAAAATGGAGCATTCATTTATGTGCACACTACCTTCCTTCAACTTTTTTTCTATCCCAGCAGTCTATTGGAAGTACCAGACACATTCAGGCCAGGTCCTTTCCACACATCACCTTCTCCAAGGAAAATCTTCTGTAGAGATATTTCATGGGTAGACAGACTATAACCACTCTTACACATCTCTTAATAAAATCAAATTCACAAACAATGTGTCATCATACCACTAGTGATTCTGTAGAGAAGTGAAAATGTTCTAATTATTATTATCATCATTGTTATTTTTATTCCTAAAATTTTCTAGACTCTATTACCAAATTAGTTTTCTTGTGTGCAGCATCTCCAAGGCTCCTTGTAGCTTTTCTTTTCTTTTTTTTTTTTTTTTTTGGTTTTTCGAAACAGGGTTTCTCTGTGTAGCCATGGCTGCCCTGGTACTCACTTTGTAGACCAGGCTGGCCTCGAACTCAGAAATCTGCCTGCCTCTGCCTCCCGAGTGCTGGGATTAAAGGCGTGTGCCACCACGCCTGGCTCCCTTGTAGCTTTTCAGTGAAAGGTCAATAAAGGTTTGTTTCTTAGCCCTAAAGAAAGGACAATCTCCAAAGAAAAAATATTTCTCTGTATAATATAGGGTTTGTTAAAAATACATGGTGTATGTTATATAGCATATAATATATTTTAACAATTGAACTATGTGATGAAATGTTATGTATAAGGAAATGTTATGTATGTTATTTTGTGTGTGTGTGTATGTGTGTGTATTTTACATACACTGCATATATATGTATTTATATAAAATATATATTATATGGAATCATAACATAAAAACAAAGTATGGAATTGTATAGAAAAATCAACATGCTTATGCTACTTAGTGGTCTAACCCTACTGTTACTTAGCATTCTTTCCAGAAGTGTCTTGACCAATTTCATACAACTGTAAAGGAGCCACCAAGTGCTTGGCAGTGGGGAGGAGTCACATTAGATAGATTTTCTTCTCAGTGTATTATTTCTCTGTTCAAGCTTACTTTAGTAAGTAAAACGACGCTCATATTCACACTGAAGCTTTGGTATGCTTGGAAGTGAAACAGCAAGTTTCATCCTGTTGCCATCTCTGAACCTCCTCATTGCATTCATGTGAGTGTTAAGAGTTTCCGAAGTTGAGTGATGTAATGATTGCTCTTATATTTCAAATAAACTCATTCATATGCATAGAATAGTACCTTTCACCTGATTAAGATAATCTTTAGTACTGGTCCCCCAAAATTTGAAGCTTGCTGTTTTCTAGGGTGCACAATATGCTTTTTTATAAGGGAAGACCCATTTTACAATTACTGCCAAGTGACTTGACTATAACAGATTTCTGATAAACAATGTATTAGAGAGCCTTCATAGTGAGGGAGACTCAGGAGGCTCGATAGCAGTGCTTCTCAACTTGTGGGTAACGACCCCTTTAGTAATCAAATGGCCCTTTCATAGGAGTCCCATACCACATATCATGCATATCAGATATTTACATTATAATTAATAGCATTAGCAAAATTACAGTTATAAAGTATCAATGAAATTAATTTTATGGTTGGTCATCACCACAATATGAGAGTGTATTAACCGATCACAGCATTAGATCTATTTTTGAGAACCACTGCTCTAGAGGATGCAAAACTGAAATAATGAATATATATATATATATATATATATATATATATAATATTTCATATTGTATATATTATATACATGTGATGTATTAAAATGCCTTATCTATGCTAGTTCTGATAGTCCAACAAAATGGCTGTCTATCAACAAAAACTTTAAGAATCCAGTATACAGATAGATCTTCTAACATCAAAATATCTAAATTAAAGTTGGTCCTTCCCACTCAAATGATTTAATTAAGATAAATTAATTACATGCATATCCAGAAGCTTGGATTTTAGTTTATTCTCCATTTAGACAAGTTGACAATCAAGAACAGCCATTACATATGAAATTTATGGACATGTATTGTAAGTAGAAATGAATATACATTTTAGCTTGCCACCGAGATTTGTTCTGTTACTTTGGTCATTTATGCCGCAGACTCTCTGGGTCCCTGTGTCTGCGTGGAACGGGGTCTCTCAACGCGGGTGGGCAAAGCGTGGATGAATGACAGACAGACACACACACAGGAGAGTTTGTGTGGAATCTGAATGTAATTTTTCAAATCAAACATCAGACTTTTTATGCAGAAGACAACAAGGTAGTTGGGTGACATACCCACAAGGTACAAATGAGGTAACCGGATGCTTAATGACTCTTACACAGAACAGAGGAAATGAAAACGCAAAGACTGGCAGGAACTGGGCAATAAAATAACTGAGACAGAGTCAGCCCTATCTAAGGTCAGCTATCGTCTTAGAAGCCAGGTGTGAGAACTTTTCACTCCTAGGGCAAGGGCTTTCACACCCAAGTCATGGTTCTAACTAGGGAGTTCTGTTCTAGCTAACCATCTCATGAATAATGCAATACTCTAAAACCACAGCCTGATCTACTTCCTAAATCATTGTAAATTCCTGTATATAGGTGTAACTCAGCTATAATTCTAAATATCTATCCTGGTTTCTCCTACGGTCAGAAACTTCTTTCTTCCTTAGTGATGGTAAATTCCTGTGAAGGGCAATGACCTAACTTTTACTCAAAGTGATAGTGTAATACCAGGGGCAGTACTGAATTCCAAGCCCAAGGTCTTGCTAAGGACGAACTAGGACTGTTGGAACACTGGCAGACGGCTTTAGCTATGTCAGAATTCAATCTTAAAAGGCACTTATGATAGGAAAATATTGAAAGAGAGCACATAGATCCATACACTAGACTAACGCGGGAATGGAACGAGGGAATGAAAAATTACTGTATGGGTAGGGAACACTAGACTCCAGGAGGAGAGCTTCCTTGAAACTCTTTTGCCTCATGAGTGACTTTTAAGCCTCTCGGCTTGTCCAGTTGACTCGACCAGAGAGCGTAGCACATTTATGTGTTTGCAGTCAACATTAAAGATTCTTCATATCCCACAGAGATATCTGACTTTTGTTTCACTATGACTTATGTAAAGATTTGATACCCAAATCAAAATTTCTAAGATATATTCCATTATATGACTAACATTATCTGCTAGCATATTGTGGCTCTGTGAATCCCCTCCACAAGTAATCTTTCCCTCAAAATCTGGTTTCCATGTTAAGTTTTTCAGTCCTGTCTTAAGCACACTCACAAAGCCCATTATATATAGGATTTTAATGTCAATTACCAGGAATTATCTTTTTAAAAAATTCTCTTTACTTCCTGGTCCCTGCTGCCCCTCCCAGCCACACCCTTCAACAATCCTCCACCCCTCCCCATCTCCCACCCCTTCTCCCTGAGAAGGTGGAGGGCTCGCCTGGGTTTTCACCCTTCTAAGCATATCATATCTCTGTGGGGCTAGGTACATCCTCTCCCACTGAGGCCAGACAAGGCAGCCTAACTAGCAGTACATATCCCACAGACAGGCGACAGCTTTTGGGATAGCCTCTGCTCCAGTTATTTGGAATTTACAAGCTACTTATATGTGGGTGGGCCTCAATCCAGTCTATGCACTTTTGTTGGTGGTTCATTTTTTGAGAGCCCCAAGGGTTTGAGACATAAAACCATGCCAGGAAGTTTTGTAAGGTAGAGTGGGTTGAGACCAGAGGCTCAGTGACCACACACCTGAGGCTCAGGCAACTCCCTGCCCCCTGCCAGATTCCTGGCCTAGAACATGTGCTATACTCTTCACATAAAGAAACTTGTCCTATGGTTACACAGGCCCAAAACAGTTCTCTGTGCTAAAGAGGTACCTAGAGGTCAGGAGGGTTTAGTCAATAACCTTCCCTTCCCAGACATTCCTCCCTGCAAAAGATAATTAATCTCAGATCTACTCTGAGAGAAAGGGGTATGGTTTGTTATGCATCCATTTTCCACCAAGAGCAATCAATAAACTGTTTGCAACCAGCGACTGTCTGGAGAAGGCGTAAGACTACAGAGCCACAACATAATTCTCCCTTAGAAAGCCTCTCTGTGCTCCCACCATCAAGTCCACCTCTGTCATGCTGAGGACAATCACCTCTGAGCCAAGCCAGAGTTCCCCTTTCCCCCTGTTCCTGGGCTAGACACTGTTTCCAGCCCAGGAGCCCCAAATCCATTGTGACTTCCAGCAGCCCCTGGATGTCCAAGAGTCTGAGAAACCCATGGCCAAGTCTTGACACAGGCCTGATCCAGTTCTGGCTTTCCCACATCACAGACTGCACTTTCTCACCCCTGTAGTGATGCCTCTAGAGCCTTGCACCACCCTGGTGGCAGTGTGGGATAAACACAGTGAAACTCACCTTGATGTTTTGCCTCCTCAAGAGGCAGTGCCCAGCAGTGAAACAAAAGCAGACCAATACACAGGTCCAAGTAAATTGACTCTGTTGGTCTTCCTGCGTGTTTCTATCCCTTTTAGCGCCTGTAATCCTTTCCCCAACTCTTCATAAGAGTCTCCAAGCTCCATCCAGTTTGGCTGTGAGTCTCTGCATCCCTGTGAGTCAGATGCTGGGTGTAGACTCACAGAGGACAATCATGCTAGACTCTTGTCTGCAAGCATAACAGAGTGTCATTAATAGTGTCTGAGATTTGTGCTTGCCCATGGGATATGTCTTTAGTTGATCCAGTTACTGCTTGACCATTCCCTCTGTCTGTGCTCTATCCCAATTCCTATATTCCTTTAAGACAGGATAAATTTTTGTTTCAAAGGTTTTGTGGGTGGTTTGGTGACCCTATTGCTCTACTGGGGTTTCTACCTGGCTACAGGATTTGGCATCTCTTGGTTCCATATATCCCCAATGCTGTGAGACACAGCTAATGTGACCTCTATTGGTTCCTGGGCTCCTCTTTTATCCCAGATCTCTGGTATGTCCTTGAGATTCCCTCTCACTTCCCCATGCCTGTCAGATGCAGATTTCCATCCATTCTCATGACCATCAGGCCATTTCTCTTGTCTCTCCTCACACCTGATACTGAACCCTCCCCCATTCCGCTCCTCATCCCCTCTGCCCCCCATGACTATTTTATCCTCCCTTCTAAGTGAGATTCAAGCATCTTTGACTTGGGCCTTTCTTCTTGTTAACTTCTTTGGGTCTGTGGAATGTCACATGAGTATCCTGTATTTTATGGCTGATATCAACTTATAAGTGATTATATACCATGGATGTCCTTTGGGGTTGCCTCAGACAGGATGATATTCTCAAGTTCCATCCATGTGCCTATAAAATTTATGATGTATTTGATTTAAATACCTGGATAGTATTCCATTGGGTAGTATTCCATATTTTCTTTATCCATTCTTCAGTTGAAGGACATATAGGTTGTTTCCAGTTTCTGGCTATTACAAATAAAATTTCTATGAAATAGCTGAGCAAGTGTCCTGGTAGGATGGTAGAGTATCATTTGAGTATATGCCAGGAGTATTGAGGTGGAACTATTCTCAATTTCCTGTGAAACAGCCAAATTTATTTCCAAAATGGTTGTACAATTCTCACTCCCACCAGGAATGGAAGAATATTCCCCTTTCTCCACATCCTCACCAGCATGTGCTATCACTTGTGGTTTTGATCTTATCCATTTCAGTGAGTATAAGATGGAACCTCAGAGTTGTTTTGATTTGCATTTCCATGAATACTAAAGACTTTGAATATTTCTTTAAGTGCTTCTTGATCATTCTAGATTCCTCTGTTGAAAATTCTTGCTTTAGCTCTACACACCATTTTTAAAGTGGGTTATTTGTGTTGTTGGTATTGTGTTCTTGAGTTCTCTACAATTTTTGGATACTAACCTCTGACAGATGTATATGACAAAAACTTCAAGTCGCTGAAGAACAAAATTGAGAAGGATGTCAAAAGATGAAAACATCTTCCATTCTCATGGATCAATAGAATTAACATAGTGATATAGCTGTTTTATCAAAAGCAATTTATAGGTTCAGTGCGATTTCCATCAAAATTCTAACAAAATTCTTTACAGACCTGGTCATAGAAATTCTCAACTTCATATGGAAAAACCAAGAATCATTTTAAGAAAGAAAGAAATTCAGTATAATTAAGAAGAATATGTAACATTTTCAAACACACAGTTACTGTCTGTCTTATATCAAGACTACTTTAATAGTTATTACTATCACATACTTTTAACTGTACCATAACTTCATATACCTTTTTAGACTGAGAGACATACTTCAGAGTTTTTAAAAATTATAACTATGATATATTGGTGAGCTGAATTTCACCCTTCCAAGGAGAAAAAGTCATGGGCATCATGTTTAGAATATCCCTAAATAAACTAAACCAAGAAAATTCAATATACTACTGATTTTATAAATTATACAACCATACTACAATTTTCATGTGTTGTAGACATTCTGTATTAGGTGTATCAGACATTCTAAAATATCCAAAAGATGGTTTAGTGAATCTATGTGAAATATACCCAGAGTAAACTTTCAAGGTATAATTATTAAATATTTTATGTAGGTAGCATACATTGCCAGTTTTAAAAATGGAGAGTAGGCTTACTATAGTTCAAATATTATAAATTTCAATATTTAAGATCATTTTTAGTAAAGGATATCACTGTTTTCATTCAAAACTTTTCTGTAAATTAAAAAGTAACATACTATTAGTCTTGGGATCTCATGGATTTTCTTTCTTTAGAAGGTGAAACTTTTGTCTTAAACTGTAATAATATTTACTAACATAGAAAACCTGACACTTTTTCATAGCAAACCATGTTGCCCAGATGTCGGTCATGCTATCGTTTTAAAACTGATCTTTTTTCATCTTTTCTTGGTGTTTAGTAATTCTTGCTTTTTCCATATGCATATTTATATGTATATATAAACATGCCAGATAAACTTTCTGCTTGGTTTTCCCAGTAAACTTTGATTAGGCTGGCATAAGCCCATGAAGTGTAGAAGAGAAGGACAGGTGGTCCATATTAAGTTCTCATCAAGTCATATTTTTTTTCAAAATGCCCAGCTCCAGAGATGAGAGACCCATTTCAAAGGATGCCCTCCCCTGCATCCTTTGGCAGTTTCAAAGGGCTTTCTCATGATGCTCACCCAGCTCCTCTCCAAACACAGGAGATTCCACAGCTGCATAACAGAGCAGATGGCAAATAACTCATATTCTGGATGCTCACACCTCTTTGGAGATTTTCCCTCTCATCATAACCCTGGAACTGTCTTGTGGTGGACACAGAAAGCTCTGAAAACCTCATCGTATACATTCCAACCTTTAATAAATTAGTAACATGCTTAGTCATGTTTTGCTTTACCAAATTTTATGCAAAATGTCTGTTAAAAATGGAAAAAATAGAACAAAGTTATAATATAGTTTTGTGACTATAAGCATTTTAATGCAACAAAATGTATGTGCGTGTGTTAGACTTTAAGAGTATCAGTACCTGTATGTTGTAATATGATTTAGGAACATTTATAGTCTAATGACACTTTCTTTATAAATGATACTTATTAGTCATTTTGTTTTTATTTTGGGGATGATATTATCAATATCATTTGTCTCTTTTCACTGTCCTTCCAAATACTATTTCAGTTATCTAGCAGGATTAGATTTTACAGGACATGAAAATTATTTAAGAAGATTTTCTTTAGGCAAGATTTAAGTTATTTTGAACATGTACTGTTTCATAATTTTAAAAAGTCTGCTCAAAATATTAGCACCATAGATAATAATATGAATGATGGAGAAAACAATTCAGTTTTTTAGATCTTGAAAAGTTTGTCAAGCAATATTTCTAGAAAAAACTCTATGTGAGTGTGTATGAGTGTATCTCTGTGTTAATGTGTTTGTGTCTGTGCATTTGTGAATGTGAGTAATGTGTACATGAGCATGTGTTTGAGTTTGTGAGTGTGTGTGTGTGTGTGTGTGTGTGTGTGTGTGTGTGTGTGTGTGTCTGTGGTTTAAGGTTACAGTGAAGTTATTAGCTATAGTAGTTACAGTTGCATAGCTATGTCAAAAGTACTTATGAAACACCTTAAAGTGACAATTAAATTTTATGGTTTCAGATGTCAGTCCATGGTCAATTGTTTCCAATGATCTGCGCCTATCTGATGGCAATACAATATGATAGGAGCTGTGTATGACAGAGGCTGTTGTCTTATGGCTCACAAGAAGCAGGAGAAAATCATAACAGTAAAAAGTTTGGAAAAGACATAGCTCTCAAGGACACAGTCCCAGTAATCTACTACTTTCATCTAAAACTGACCTTCTATAGTATCACCAAAAGAACTACCAAAAAGTAAGGCAAAACTATACTTAATAGATTTATTCATTAATGTTTTCAGGGCACAATAATGCAAATATTAGTAAATAGAATAGTAGAAAGGACCTTGCACATAAGATAAATTGCTGGCATTTTCCAATTTTAGTATCCTAATTTTTCTTTTTTAAAATTTTATTTTCACACAATATATTTGATCATGTTTCTTGCATCCTCAACTCCTCCCATGTCTTCTTAACCTTCTTACCTACCCAATTTTATGTTCTCTCTCTATCTTAGTCTCAAAAAAAACCATATATAAACCCCATAAAATGAAAATAAAAACAAATACTAAGTCAAAACAAGCAAACAAAAACAAAAATGAAACAACCCATACAACCAAACCAAACAAAACAAAGAGTTCACCTTGTATTAGCTAACTTCTGAACATGGGGCCTGCCCCGGAGTGTGACTGACACCCAATGTCACCTCAGTGACATGATACCCAATGTGACTGATACCCAATGTCACCTCAGTGACTGATACCCAATGTGACTGATACCCAATGTCACCCCAGTGGAGAAGACTGATTTCCCCTTTACTTTTGGTTTGACTTAAGAATAGACCAGAAGTACTGGAAAAAAGCAAGGATTGCTTTTGGATTACCTGTTAAGAAGGAATATAATCCCTCATGATAGAGAAGGCAGGATGTGGCAGGAGTATGTGGTGAGTAGTGACACTTCTGCCACAGACAGGAAGGGCAGAAGCAGGAAGTTGTGCTGGGCTATGAAACCTCAAGTTTCACTGCTGTGATCTACCTCTTCCAGTAGGGTTCTAGCTCCTAAAGTCTGTACAAATCAACAAACTTGATCCCACCATCCATCGGGGAACCAAGTGTTCAAACACATAAGGGTTTCGCATTGAAACCCATTATATCTAAATCATTTTGTTCAAGCATTAACCATATTCAATGTGTGTGTGTATGTATGTATATGTATGTATGTATGTATGTATGTATGTATGTGTATATATATATATATATACATATATATATATATATATATATATCCTCCACAGTTCCACTCTAGTTCCTACTGACTTGAAATCTTTTAGCATTACAAAAATTTAAATAAAATATTAACTAGGTTATATTTGAATAGACTAATTCTACAAATGTATAAAATCTAATTAGTATTAATTAATATACAATAAAGAATCCTGTTTTGCTTTTGTCATTTGATAGTGTTTTGAATTTTTATAACATGATCATTGTTGCCTTTAAGAATATATTATTTCTTCTTAATGACCATACCTTACTTAAAACTGTGAGATAAATCACATAACCCCTTGGTCATTGTTCAGTTTGAGTTAGTTGGATGATCCTCATTACATATTCTTTGAAAGACCTCTGCCTGTCACCCTCATTCGATAAAAAACCTTACGCTGGCTCTTCATTCCATTTATGGTACACTTTTTTTGACCTTCTCTAGGGCTGCTAGAAATTTCTATTCTCATAAGAGTCTGACAAGGCCACATTCATTCTGCCCTTTCGTGCTCATTGTCATTTAAAGGTCAGGCTGTGTCAATGCCATGCTCATTTGTTTTACCATGTGCTATTCAGAATCACATACGTCTGAAATGCCCGAAATCCAGGACAGAAGGCAGCCGTTAAAAACTTGGAGGGAAAAAATATAAACTTTTTATAAAATTTATTTTCAAATATATATATTTCATGCAGTGTTAAAGTTAAAATGACAACTTGATATTCAGTTCTTATGAAATTATTGGTGTGTTATAAATAAGATAAACTGCTCATTTGCATATTTAACGAATACAGCAGGAACCTGTTTGCCAAGCATTTTCCTTGGTATTTGTGTGACATGATTGAGCAAGTCGAACATTTTTTTCCTTTATTTAATGCATCTTATACACTGTTAACAAGAGAAAAATCACCACACTGCTA
Organism: Mus musculus; assembly: GCF_000001635.26. NCBI lineage: Eukaryota > Metazoa > Chordata > Mammalia > Rodentia > Muridae > Mus > Mus musculus. The sequence goes on from NC_000071.6 coordinate 62,575,857, forward strand.
AATGTTGCAGAGTGTGATAAGCAATACAGAGAAAACAAATGCAGGACGGGAAAGATAAGAGAGTGATCTTCAGGGAGGATATATCTCACTGCACTTAAGCAATAACCAATCATATGATTATAGAGGGTTAATTTAAGGAAGAATTTGAAGAAGATATCATACACTAAGACTTTAAGAGACGAATTTTTAAAATTAGTGTGTCACATTTTATACAGCATTGAGTGTGATCATACAAATAATAAGTTTATCTTTTAAAAAAATAAGTTTCTTCCATTTTAAAAGATTGACTTTTTACCCTCCATTGGATATTTGAAAAAGATGTTGTATTATATAGGCCTGGCTGGTCCACAATTTGTTATGCAGAACATGCTATCTGTCTCCATCTCTCTTGGCTTTGGCAATCATATTGAATGAGAGTTTCTGAGAGGAAGAGTAGAGTGTGGAAAGTAAATGGTTAAACTAAAAATATAATGGTGAGGCCAGAGATGATAAATCTAGAAGAAATATGCTTGGAGGTAGAAGAAAATGTCTGTGTGTGTGTGGGAGGGGGTTGGTATATAATTACTTTGATATTTTTCTAATAGAATGTTTTAAAGAAAATCAGTTTTGATAAGACTAAAGGTTTTAGACTAGAGTCCACATATGAGACAAACATCATGGAATAATTGATCTTCAGAATCTACGTGATCTCACACAGTATAAGTTATTCAGTTCCATCCATTTACTTTCAAATTTTATGATTAAAATTTTAAGCTGAATAGAAATATACCTTTCATATGTGATACAACTTTATTATTCTCTCATCTGTTAATGGATATCTAGGTTGGCTCCATTCCCTAGCTACTGTGGATAGAAGAGCAACAAAAATGAATAAGCACATATCTGTGTAGCAGGATGTAGAGTCCTTTAGGTATATGCCCATTACTGATATAGCTGAGCCTACACGTTGTTATACATCATGGCTGCACAAGTTCATAATCCCACTAACAATGAACAGGATTCCTCTTTTTCCATATTTTTCTACTTAACAACTTTATAACAATAAATTTGACTTTGTGATATGGAGTTTCAAAGTAGTATTTGCATTTGGAGGAAGGCTGAGTATGTCCAAAGTTTGTTTAAAAACTTTACCAGCAACTAATATATCTTGTTTTGAGACATCTCAGTTCAGTTTCAGACAAACACACACACACACACACACACACACACACACACACACACACACACAAGTGTTTAGTATTTTAGTTAGGTGACACAGACACAAAGAGGTAAACTACACATTCTCTCTCATGTATGAATTCTACCTTCAAATCTTTAGTTTCATGTGTCTTCTTCAGAGCATCTATAGAATCCAGGAAGCCCAAAATGGCAATTACAAGGTGATGTCTTAGGGAGGGTACATAGTAGAACACAGGTAAATAAAAGTAAAAATGGGAATAATGGTGGTAGAAAGGCTTACTCAGGGATGAGGGGAGAGGGAATGGAAGTGAAGGTGAAAGGGAAAAGTGAGCTGAAATGAAGGGCATATTGATAAAGCTATATGAAAGCTCATCATTTTGAAATCCTCTTAGAAATACACGTTTCAAAGAATAGAAGGAAGATATGGGTGAATAATGGTACTCCTAGAATCTGTTGTTTATCAAACAAAACTCACAGTACAGGGTAGGGAGTACTTCATTGTGAGTTTTTGGTCAGGGAAGCCCCACAGGCCCTTTCAAGAACAGAGCTATTGGCCTTGGTTTCTTGGTTATTCATGAAAATGGATGATAGTGTCCTGTTTCTGAAGGTACCATATCTCTTACCTTCAAGACACAGAGAATGAAAACTGGGACTGAGAAGGCTGCTATCTCCTCACTAGCTAGCTTTGTGATGACCAAAGGGGCTATGTAGGCTGCTGGGGGAGGGGTCATCACATTAGTAATCTCAACCAGCTGGAACCCCAGAAACTACAATTCCAAAGCAAAGGGTTCCCACTGGTCAAATAGTGTCATTACTATTTTGGAGGTGACCAACTCTTCTATGGTTGAAGTTGAGGTTTGAAATAAATCAGAGAATACAAGATTGGCTCAGGAAACCCTGGTCAAAACCCCATGTCTGGGAGGTTACAGACCATAGCTTAGCTACTATTATTTAGCTAAATTCATATGGTGTCATATTACAGTCTATATTTATACTCCTAGACAAAAGCTACTCTTACTCTTAAGTAAATGTTTCTTTTGGCAGCGAAAAGTGGTAAATGAAGAAACTCCTGGATGCTCAGAGATTAATGAGTGTTCAACCCTTAACAAGATACTTATAACAGCACCTCTATTGCTTGAGTAACACTGAAGAAGAGCTGGACAGAATTTGGGGACAAAAAAAATATGGGGACATTTAAACAGGGTTTGAAATTCTATGTCCAAGACATGGCATAACACATAAGACATTGAAAACATGACACCAATGCAACTGCAGTTGTTTTTTTCTGGAACTGTATAAGATTGGGTCTGTCAACAGCCAATCATGAATTAGAAAGGGGACCATGGCAACCATTTCTGCTTGCTGAATTACTGGCAAGTGATGAACTGGATTCAGCAGTATACCAAATGGTTAGCCTATCAGACTCCAGTGAATACTATTAAACCCACAGTTCCATAGATGGTTCTGAATCAAATGAGAGGAGCATGTAAGGGGGGAAAAACCCAGTAAAAATATATGAAATGGACCTTAATGTAGACCCACAAGAAAATAAAAACAAAATAATTTAAATAAATTATGAGAATCACAAGACTACTTATTAAACACCTCAAGATGTACTGTAGAAAGATGTCATTTCTCAAGAAAGCCACAGAATACATTGTCTTCAGAGGAAGCAGAGAGACCTGCTTCCCTGTCAGGTCTCTTTTTCTATAATTCTTTCAGATTGTGTTTAGCACAGTGCTATGGGTCATTATACTCCAGAGTTCATCCAGGATAGTTTCCATAACACTCTGTTTTGTTGTCTATATTTTTCTTTGGCCAGCTCAAATACAATGTCACTCATTGACCTAGATAATAAAACTTTAAATGTCCAAGTTAGGCCATCCATGATCAGCCAAAGGGTTTTCCGTCAGCCAAAAAATACTGATAAACAGTGCCAAAGGAAAATGAAATTTCGCTGGAGTACCCTTCTGTGTGATTAAATGAATGAGTGGAACTATTTATTTGGGTAGAAGTTGTAATTACAGATGTTTGTAACAATGTATAACATTGAAGATTTCTACCATGTCCTATCAACTGCTGGAGCTTGCAGAGAGAAAAATACCATCATGCCATCATCAGCATCTTGTTGGTTTATAGCAGGGGGTTAAAGCTCACACAGCTCCCCAGATGTTGTGAGCATCTGTAGAGAAGGCAGCTGGCGATATGGCAGACCACAGAGAAGCACAGTAGAATTCGTTTTACCCATGTGAAAGAGAGATGCAGACTGAATGTTTGTTATGAATATATATTATCTGATTTGCATCTCACTATACCACATGTTAGTGTTTTTCTCAACTGACGTGGCCTGATCAGGATAATTTTACATTCACTGAATATAGACGATAAATGTTACAATGTACATAGCAAAATGATGTAGAGAGCTCAGTAGCAGAGACCTTGGAGTTCAGAAATAAGCAAGACAGCACGACAAAAGATTATGAGAAATTAATTCAAAAGCATTTTTATTATCTTAAAATGGATTTTCAGCACCAGTATTAAGATAAGGAAAGACACTGATTTAAAGTAGTTACAGTTTTAAAATGAAAGATGAGGATTGAGATAGCTTATTTAGACTCAGGTTCCATCTTCAGAACCCATGTAAAAGCCAGGCATGTTAGCATATGCTCAAATCTCAGTGCTTGGGAAATGGAGACAGTTAGACATTCTCAGGGTCTCACTGCTTAATCAATAGATGGGCTAAATAGTTATTGACTTGAAAGACTATGTGCCGGAGCTCTTGACTCTAGCTGCATATGTATCAAAAGATGGCCTAGTCGGCCATCACTGGAAAAAGAGGCCATCACTGGACACGCAAACTTTATATGCCCCAGTACAGGGGAATACCAGGGCCAAAAAATGGGAATGGGTGGGTAGGGAAGTGGGGGGGGGAGGGTATGAGGGACGTTTGGGATAGCATTCTAAATGTAATTGAGGAAAATACGTAATAATAAAAATATTAATAAAAAAAAAAGAAAGAGAAAAAGAGAAAAAAGAAAGAGTATGTGGAAAGCACCTGATGAGTAGCCCCTGAAGCAGATTCCTCCCACCCACACTATAAACATGGACATGCATGACCAATAAGCACACACAGTAATGCCTGCATGCACACGAATACACATGTACACATATACACACTTAAATAAAAGATAAATTTCTAATTCTTTCAGGATAAAAGGCATGCTGGCCTATGGAAGTCACACAAGCAGTGGGGATGGGCACAACTCTTTCCTAGAAGAAAGGTAAATACTTAGGTGGGAATGGGTTTGAGAATGTTTTCTCTCTGTGGAATTCTAATTCCTGGAAGAATGTTTGGTAAGTAACCATCCTATTAAAATTTCCTTTTTGTAATTATCTCAGGGCCCCTAAAGACTGCAAGGTGAACAGCATAGATATGAGCTAGTCATTACTTCCAACAATTGTCCAACTGTCCAGGATTCATGAACAAATAATATATTTATTAAGTATAGTGATAAATATAGAATTGAGCATTGGTTATTGATACTTACCTATTATGGCATAAGATCTAGACAATACTTTTTTGCCCAGATAAACTTTATTACCGAGAGTCTACTGAAATAGGTACAAAAAGAAAATGCTAAATGAGTGATTTATTGGAGAAATGTTACTAGTTGCTTTGTAGCAATCACAACAAAATTCATGAGTTGTATTTTATTTTATTATCTGAAAAATGTACTGATCACAGGATGCATTAAAGCACATTAGTTAGTAAAAATGTGAGCCTTTATTTGGCTTCCATTCTGATTTTACCATAACTTATGTATTTTCTACCACTCCCAAATCAAAATATAGAATGTAGAAGTAAATGCTTTCTAGAGTAATTTTGTATCTATTAAGAGCTACTACCTTGTCAATGCAGGTGAGATAAATGCCTTATATGTGTATATGGATGTGCCTATCTCTTTACATTTGTTTGCTATAATCTGTCCATCTAATCTATTTATCATCTATCTATATATCTGTCATCTATTTATCTATACTTATGAATCTGTTATCTATTTCTATCTATCAATCATTTATGTACCATCTATCAGTCTAACTATTTAGAATTTCATGACCTATGTCATGTATAGACTAGCTTATCCCAATAATATGCATCAACATTTAACAAACCTTTATCTTTGTCTTAAACTTGGTTGAATTATAATGACTATATCATGGCAAAATCGGTTTCCTGTAATTATAGATAAAATTAACTTTGTGCTACTTTTTAAAAAGAGATAATGTACAAAGACAATCTTCCTCTCATCTGTAAGGTAACTGGCATTTTCAATAGTGTCATTATATTTAGGACAAATCAAGTCAGAGAATTCAGAAAACCCTCTCAATAATGAGGACTGTTGAAAGACTTACTTAGCAATCACATATTCAGTCTGAAGGGGGTATTGGCGATCATTTCATAATCAAAAAGAATTATTAAATGGCAAGTAGGTTCTTGTTTTTGCCTATTACATTCTGGGAATATTTTGAGATTTTTACATTTGCATATGTTATATTTTTAAACAGAAATGGTATAGGAATATTTTAAAACTTATTAGGAAAACAGCTATTGACATGTGAGGATAAGTGCTCACCATATGGATTCTAACATTTTAATTATTTTGTTCTTTATTTCTTTTTAAAGCAACTCTTAGTGGTAATAATTTTTCAACTAATTAAAGACCAGCTGCTACTTAGCAAGCTAGACACCCAATTAGGATTCTGAAACCTGTTAAACAACCTTTACTGCCAGCCAGCTAACTGAATCACCTCCTGTCGCTGGCATAGATCTGATTATTTTTTGTTTTGTTGAATGCATGTTGTTGTCACACACACTGGGTCTGCAAAATGTTGTTCATACTGAGAAGTTAAATAATCGGACATCTTGTTCAAGCCTGTCATTCAACCTTGGTTGAAGTGGGGATCTCTAGGAGGGGCCTTCATCTATTGTTGTACACACGGTTACAGAGTGGCTATAGAGAACTATATTTTACAGGAAAAATCAAACTCAAAATAAAGAAGGTAACCACCCACAACAGATAAATATTATTTTGTAACTGACAGTGAGAACATTATATGTGAAATGCCTTTCAGATACAGAGAGGAAATGACAACGAGGATAATTACATTTCACTTATGATGAAGAAGATTGGTTTGAAATGCTTAGGACATTTATTATTTTCTTCTGAAAGCATATTTTAAGTTGTGAAAGAGGTTTCCCAGAAAATTATATTAAAATAAAATTTAAAACGCTACTTTTATTTTATGTGTGTTTTTGTAAGTTTTCCTCTGTGAGAATTCAAAATGACTTTTCTTCAGAAGACAAGTGAAATATTTAAATCTTCCTGGAGAAAATAGTACATTAAGCATTGAGTCCTACATGAAATATAGTTCTTGAGAAGTTCTTTCTCAAATGTTTTAAATGGTGTTGACACCAAGGAGTAAGTAAATAGAATTGGAATCTAGAGAGAATTGATCATGCATGAAAAATTGAAAGATTTCTTGATTTATAAAAATGATTCAAAAATTGTGTCTCACAATTGTTCAATGCCTGGGGAATCCTTGTCTCTCAGGTACCCTAAGAAACTAGCATGGGGGAACTGTCACATTTCTGGTGGTATCCTTAATGACATGGAAAAACTGATGCTATTGACAAGAGCTAAAGGCTCTAAACAAGAGGTATGTATGCCTCCTCCTACTGCTTTGTTTAGGATGGCAGTTTTCTATAGCCATGTTCACATGCTCCAATCACAGTAGGGGCTCAATAAACGTTGTTGATTGGCTGTCATTACATCTGCTGTGAATAACAATGGCGCTGACAGGCTTGGCAGCTCTCAGAAAGAATAAGGGCATTTCAATGAGTATCCTGAGATGCCAGGGCTAAAACTCTCTGTGGGAGATGAGTTGTGGCTTCACAAGGCTGGAGTTTGTTTGGGAAAGATCTGATGCAAGGTGTCAATCTAGAGTATACTGCCATTCTGGGTACCAGTATCAGCCCTGTTTGTGATGTGAATTATGCCTCAGCCTTCACCAGAGTTCTGGGAAAGATGCTGTGGGCAGGCAGTGCTTTCTTGAGCTAATTTTTTTTTCTCCTCTCTACTAACTATATTGCTCACAGTAGAAACTGAAATTGTCTTGTCAGGTGTGCCATAGGGAAGGCGACAGCAATCAGAAGTCAACTCGTATTTCATAGTTCTTCGTGTCTCTCTAATGCTGTCATAACAATTTTCTAGAAGGCAGGCCGGATTATGTCACAACTCTTCTTGAACACTTTTTTTATGGTCTTCTACTGACTAAAAGATCATGTTCAGGAGGTTCGGCATAGCAGATTGAGCCTTCAGATGGTTGATCTTTGCCAACTTTTTCTAAATCTTCATCTGACAGAGTACCGTGAAAAATAATAAATCACTTAAATCATTTACATTTTTGTAAGTAGTTTTCCACATACTCTATGTGGTCTTTAGTTTGTTACTAAAGTAACTATGTACCAACTAGGCACAGTTGGTGCTTTCCTAATCTTAAAATCTGACACACCCAACATTTCAAACATTGAAACTTTGTGAACACTGATCACACCATATGCAGGAAATTCTCCACTTGACTTTGTGTGATGGTTTTCAGGGAAAACACAATAACTATGTAAAATTATCTTCGTGTTACGTGTTTAATGTCTATATGAAACACAAATTAACTTCATGTATAGACTTAGGTCCCATCCATGAGATAGCTCATTGTGTAAAAGCAAGTATTTCACAATCTAAAAATCTTTGAAATTTGAAACATTACTAAGGACAAACCAACTTCTTCATGTATTATTGCATGCAATTGCATTTGCTTGTTGGTTTTGCTTGGATACAGGATCTCCTCTATCCCAGGCGGAGATAAAACTCATTGTGTAGTCAAGGATAACATTAAAATTCTTAACTTCCTGCCTCTAGCTCCTGAGTACTGAGGTCATCATACCTAACTATCTAATCTTTGGGACTAATCACAGAGCTTTGCATAGAATAGTCAAGCATGCTACTAACCAAGCTACACCTCAGCCCACTACTCCTTTTGAAAGATGAAAAAGAAGGAGGAGGCAGACAAGGAGGAGAAGGAAGAGGATGAAGAGGAAGAAGAGTAAGGAGGAGGAAGAAGAAGAGAAGAAGAAGAAGAAGAAGAGGAAGAAGAAGAAGAAGAAGAAGAAGAAGAAGAAGAAGAAGAAGAAGAAGAAGAAGAAGAACTATGACTGTAAAAGTGAGAATCATGCATATCATAAGCTAAATCTCTAACCCAAGCCCTTCTAAACTAATGCTTCTAACCACCATGTTTGCTACTGAAGATCTCAAGCTAATTACAGGTCTCCTTTCGTGCATCTTAATCTGATCATACTTCCTCCTGGTTAATTGGACTTAGACTTCAAGATTTTATTGCAAACATTACCTTACAAAGCAATTTCTGACAGTTAAAATCAGATTTTCTCACATTCCACTTTCCATAAACACCATAGTTATGGAAAAAAAAAATAGCAGATAAGGACTCTATTACCACCATCAACACAGCAACAATGATGAAAAAATCTGAAGTGTGTTTAATTATTTACCATGCCATATATAATGTGTTTGGTCTTGTCATACACTAACTTCAGTCTCTGAAGTATGCTTCATGAATTAGGGCATAGTAACTTCAGAGGTTTCCATTGTACATACGCTGATGTCAACTTAACTATTTGTTCACTAGTAGCAATTTTTAATTTTATATTTATTTTTCTTATTGTCTCTATATGACAATAGTGTTGTAAATCTTTCCTGTTGTTCTATCACCCACTCAAATTTACAGAGTTTCATTAAAATCATGTAAATGGGGGGTAGAGAATGTGACACAAACCAGCTATCCACAGCCATTTCTAATGATTACACAAAATTTGTTTTATTACAAACCTGAGAGCAAACACTTGAGAGTCTGTTTTTGAAATGTACATTCACTGTCATGTTATTAATCTCAGGTTAGAACACCACATTATCTTAGTCACACTATCTATATAAGTCCTTTGCTTTTAGGCTTATCTTTAAATTTAAACAAATTTTAGGGTCATTTTTAAAACTTGCATTTTCTAGTTTCAATATTTCAAGAAAAAAAAAAAGATCACCCCCCCAGACATTTGCCCTAATTAGCTTTCAGACAAGGAGATTTAATCAAGTTCAAGTGAATCGCAGCAGTTTTAAGATAGACTCATGTGTTTACTCTTTTGACTTTTTAAATATATGATGCTAGTATATTCTTTTCTTATTTCACTCCTTATTAACTTATTTAGGGTCTATTATTTTCAGTGTAGAATTGTTCTATTTCCTATAGACTTATTCTCAGGTGTCTGGTAGTGTGTGTGTGTGTGTGTGTGTGTGTGTGTGTGTGTGTATGTGTGTAATGCTATTGTGGCTTATTCAAATTCATAATTTCATATAAATTATGCATAAAATTAACTCCCATGTGTAATATATTACATATTATAATTACTTAAAATATAATCTTTCAGTTGTATTTATAAGGGTAGACTTGAGCAATTCTGAGATTATACAAAATACAATTGTAAGAAAAAAGAAAAATATAAATTTTAGTATCTACATATTCCTAAGAATATCCTTTCATTATTTTTAACAAGTGCTTGGGACATTGTTTGGCTGAATATTGAAAATCCAGAAAATTGATTTGCTCCCTTACAAACCACAAGGAAGCAATGCCTTTTAAAGATTAATGATGATTCAGAAATTTTCCTTGTATTTAGCTCTTATGCTTTAGCTTTTATTTTAAGCTAACACCCATGATGTGTATCTTATTCTATATGATAATTATTTGGTTTATAAAGGCCAATCATATGAACTTATTTGCTTCCATGTCTTGTCTCTGGGTTCAATTCTTTCCTTATGTTCCATTAATGGCGATTTCTGGCCATTCAGCATTCACCCTTTTCTTGAATGCACACCGAGATTTTCACACACAGTTTAATACATCTGAGTGCTAGCTGTCATTTCAGTTGCAGGTTGAGTTTCTTTTTCTACCTCCATCAATACAAAGGGTTTGATTCCATCAGCCATAACCATCTTTTTTTCTGGGTACACAACAGCTTTCAAACTGTTGTTGGCTTCCTTGAATTTACTACTGTAATTATTTCATTTTCCAGCATTGTGGCTTAACTTTGGCAGCAATAGAGACCTGTATTTCAGGTGTGTAATCAGACTAACTAAGCTTGAAAGAGAAGATTAGCCCTACATGCTCTCTACCTGGTTTGATTTCCCTGAAGGAAAGCTTATTCTAGCAAATTAAAATTAGCCTCATGAAATTGAATGGTTAGTACAGAATTAGAAAAAAGGAAAATTAGTTCAGCATTTCAATGTTTAATTCCATCTGGATTTTAACAAACAGATTCTTTGTCAATGAGAATAGAGACGTATATGCCATAGGAAATAAGCAGGTTGCTTCTGTCTGCTGATGCACATACTCTTTTCTCAGAAATGTATGGAGGAAAACCCTCATTGATTGCCTAATAGTCTTTGTTTTTCCCATATTCTATTTTATGATTCTCAATCTCTTATTCTTCTAAACCATTCTAATTAGATTCACAAATATTGTGCCCTAAAGAAAAATAGCTGTTATAAACATTTAGAGAATAATCACAACCACCTGCTGGTTTCCAAACTTTGAGCGAGCTTCCTTTTACCAGCCCATGAATTTATATGGTCAGCAACATAATTTATGTGTCCAGTGTGTATCACAATGTGCTCGATCCTTGCAATGAACACTCTTCTTTCTTTCTCTGTCATCCTTTAAGGATAATATGATAGATGCTAGACACTTGGATAATAGGAGTCAAGTGGATAACTTTAACCTTTTGGCTGACCTGATACTCCTCAGGGAGCTACTGAGATCTCAGATGGGACTCTCCCTGCCTACAGATCTTTATAGCTAAGACAAATGGTCTCATTGCTCCAACCTCTTATTTTCTTCCTATCTTTTCAAAGACATATCCCATTTTAGTTATAAGCATTTGTCTCTGAAGACTATGAAGGAGCAAGGGTTAATGTAGGTCAGATTGGTACTTTAAAAATCTCATGTTCCACAAATATCCAAAGAAGAGTGTCTCTAAACGCTCTCCCTTGGTGTAAATTAACACCTACATTTCTAGAATTCCTTCAGAATCTTTTTAAGGCCAATATGCCAGACCTTCCATATTGGATAAATTGTACCTCCCATGACTCACCGGGCAGCAGTTATGTGTATTGTAATGTCTCTACAGAATTTCTTGACAGAACAATATAAGGAGGTATACAGAAGGAGTAATTTTTTTTTAATGCAGCCACTGTTGAAATATGAATACTGACTGAAGAAGAAGGTAAAGATGAGAAGCAACACTATAAGGAAAATGTGTCTCATTTTAAAAGCTAATTGTGATGATAATTACATTCTGCATTGGAAGTACAGGGATGATGTTGGCTCTTACAATGGATTTGTTCAAAGAAATAAAGTAGATTGGGCTATTCAACAGTGACTGAATTGTTCATTATGTTAAGAATGGAAAGCAATCTTGTAAAATGTCATCTTCTGCATTTATTTTAATTTTCTGGGAACATTTATGCCAACTAAATGTAAAAATTCCCCGATATCACTCCTACCTCATTAAAAAGGAAAATTACTATGCCTAAATGCCTTTGACAAATAGTCGTGTTATTTAAATAATTATCACTCTGTCTTTTTTCAGTAGAGATACAGCAAAGGAAAAAAAAAAAGCAAGTAAAGGGGCGAATCAAGACATTTGTCAAGCACAGAGAGATAAGGAAGAGAAAGAAATCTGAAGATTTCATTTACTGTTACAAACAGCTTACCTACATACACTGTTCCCCTTGGAAGCATCATGTACCTGCTGAGTGTGTGAGTAACACACTTATACATAGAGAGATGGTAGTGAGAAGAATGAGTAAAGCTCTGCTAACTTGCTTTTGTTCCAAGGAGTTTGGGTAAATCCACACATTGCCTCCAGATTCTGCATATCTATTACATTCTCCTGAGAAACACATTCACCTACCTTGAAGACATATCTTGAACATTGGGTGGTGCCCAAGAAGTTGGCATGTCCTTGACTGAAACTTCATTTTCACTTTGGCAGTTGGTGTAAAAGTTATCTACATAGTCCTCCTCCTCCACTGCTTTGTGTGCCTTGTGTGACTTTAACTTTTGGAAGTTGTCCTAGGCCTGAATACTTGAACCTGAAAAAAAAAAATATGTCTCATGATTTTAAGCTGGATTCTTACCACACACTCCTTCTGCTTCATTCCCATGTTTCATGATGACCATTTGTCTCCTTTTCTTAAGCAAAAAGATAATGAATGTATGCCTGGGGACTTTGGATTAGATGATGTCTGAGCCTTGACAAGGATGCTTGATTTGGCTGCTTGTGACCATGAAGAAAATAATAAAGATCATAAGAGGAATCATTTCAAGAAGCGTAAGGAGTCTAGGTACAGATGAAACAGACCAGACCAGAGGAGGGACACTACAGCCTAAAGCTCATTCATTCATTAGTTTAATAATATAAATCTGTGTAGGAGGAATGTTGTTCTTCCAGGAGATAAAATTCCAGAACGAAACATTATGAAGAAAGTGGTAGACTTTCTCAGTTTACAAAATGTTGTTGAAGAAGGCCACTTAAAAGGCCTTATAGATGATAGAGAACCTTTGAAATGGCTTTGTTTGAGAAGAAAGATAAGAAGAAAAAATATATAAAATATATACAACATATAAAAATATAAAATATATAAATATATATATAAACATATATACATATGTTACAAACTGTATATAATATACCAAATTTCTGTTATTATTCCAAGACAAAGAGAAAGTAATGTTATATAATTAAACCTGCTTATTTGTAATATTTCCAAGTTAAAACATTATTATCCTATGTTAGATTTTCCTTTTATTTACTTTATTATTCAATAATATAAATTACCAATAGGCTGGAGATATAGATTAGGGTATAGGAAAAAAATTAGAACATGTAAATCTCTCAATATAGATATAGAACACATATGTTGCCCACATCAATTAAAAATGACATCAATAAGATCTTGGGTGATTCTAAATAACGGTGCTTATATTTTCAACATGTAGTATATAAAAATAATACACTTAAAACCCTCTCTTTCATGCATATTAATTATGAATATTTGAATGCACTAAGAATGGCTCATTAAGTGATGATTAGTCTATGATGTTTGGTGTTCTAGTAGCATTGATGATAGGGAAGTATATTTACTACCAAAGGGAGAAAGGATCATTAAAATTTTAATTTGTTTCTCAACAGTTCAATTATAATATGTTTAATGTACTGGACATAACCTTGAGGGAGTTAACACAATTATGAGACTATTTCAATCTACTTTGCTCCTTTGCATTCATTTTCTTAGAAGACTGGGTGTTTGTAAGTGCTTCAAAATCACTCTAACCTCTCAAATGCTTCAGAACATCTGATTATCACTTATTTTCTCCTTTCTGTTTTTAGATGTTTGGTGAGGATACTTTCAATGAAACAGATCAGATTTTCATGGATAAACTTTTGCTATACAATTGAGTCGACATCTACTTAAATATGTTAGTGAATTCAGAACTGCACGGCACTTGGTGAATTCAGAACTGCACTTATATCTACGTATGCCATCTTAGATATACTGCCTTCAGTGAATTCTTTTGACCACAATATTCTATGGATTGCCAGAAGCTGTTAGTGTGGGTCTGATTTGGCAATCTAACCCAGAGCTATAGATATGTACCCCACTATGTTGACAGGTCTGAAAGTTTGGATCACCATATACCAGTTAAATAATCATTATTGTGATCCATTTCTTGTCTATAACATGAAAAATACAAAAGAACACTCAGAAAACTTTATTTTTCCTCTCACATTTTGTTTATACATGTTTTGCCTGATTATTCCTGTTATTTACACATGCTATCCCTACTTTTCACTGAAACTGAGTTGCCTATGTCTCAATACTCTCAGAAAGCCCATTAGACCAGCATACTTGGATATTGAGTAGTTTAGGAAAATATCTTAAAAAGTTAAAACATGGCCAGAATGTCCTCATTAATGATATAAGAATCTAAATAAATAGTATATTTGGATACATGAGGTACTGTGGACTAATTAGCAAAAGTGCAATATGTTTAAGGATTTTATACTTGTCATTAAGGCTAATGAGTATAATTCCATTTATTTGTGGTGCGTGGGCATTTTTAATTTTAATTAGGTATTTTCTTCATTTACATTTCCAATGCTATCCCCAAAGTCCCCCATACCCTTTCCCCCAACTCCCCTACCCACCTACTCCCATTTCTTGGCCCTGGCGTTCCCCTGTACTGAGGCATATAGAGTTTGCAAGACCAATGGGCCTCTCTTTCCACTGATGGCCTCCGACTAGGCCATCTTCTGATACATATGCAGCTAAAGACACGAGCTCCAGGGGGTACTGGTTAGTTCATATTGTTGTTCCACCTATAGGGTTGCAGACCCCTTTAGCTCCTTGGGTACTTTAGCTCCTCCATAGGGAGCCCTGTGATCCATCCAATAGCTGACTGTGAGCATCCACTTCTGTGTTTGCTAGGCCCAGCATAGCCTCACAAGAAACAGCTCTATCTGGGTCCTTTCAGCAAAATCTTGCTAGTGAGTGGGGTTTTAAGTGAGCATTTTTTCCTTCTTTCATGGCATTTCTTTTCTTTTTTTCTTTTTCTTTTTTTATTTAACTAGATGTTTTATTTACATTTCAAATGTTATCCTCTTCCCTGGTTTCCCCTCTGCAAACTTATGTGAGCATTTTGAGAGTATCATTTCAGAACAGCATTGTTTTAAAAAGATAACAAGGGTCAGGATTTTAAACCTCTGTGATCAGGTGTATATTCTATTTCCAATCTCCTTGATCTCTTAGTGTGCACATTTAGTCTTCATTTCACGGAACCCAGCTTTTTCTTTCTCTTCTTTCTCCACTTCCTTCATTTTCCGTTTTCTTTTGTCTTGTCTGGTCTAATGTTTCAATATATTTTAAATGAAGTACTTTGATAATTCATTAAAATCAATATTTATAAATCTATAACTAAAGCTATGGATTTAGAAGCATAAACCTAAACCAGATAGTTTTATTTTCTAAGGGTTAAAACACAAAAATATTTCTAAATCTAAGTCAAGAATATATTTATTATAACATAATACAACGTAATATAAAATAACATATAGTATAATTGTTAATTCTGTACCACTGCTAAGCTACCACTGTTTCTTCAGGAAATTCAATTGTCAATGTAAATATGATTATTAAAGACCATTTGAATAGGTTTCCATAAATCTATGTTAAATATTTATAAAAAGAAAATATATGTATAGAGTATTCAGTTCTGATATTTTTGTTGAATTTGAGCAGTTTCTGGTCCTCTACTCTGGTGTTTGACATTAAAGTATGAAACACAGGGTACATTAAACTTATGAAATTATTTTTAAAAATTGGAAGTTAGATGATGTACATCCAAGCAGTCATTAAACACTTAAACTGAAATAACAAACGATAAAATGTGACATTTATTAGGAAAAGTATGCATATCAGTACTGAAGTAATTTGAATATGAATATAGAAACAATATTGCCAGGAAACATAGACATTAATAGCTTTTAATTAGAACACATCAAAAAGAAAATAGAAATGAAGGCAGCAAGTTATTGAACTTATTCATAAAGAGCAAGCACTAATTTATTCAGTGCTGTTACTGTTAATGCAATTTGCGGCAGTGGACAAATCAATGGTAATTGAATTCTAAACAAAACACAAGGAAGGAGGAACCTGCCGTGTGATGAACTGTGAGTACACATGAAAAGGCATCTTTGAATTACATAATGTAATTTAGTGCTGAATACATCAATTGACATTGAGAGAATAAATTAGTTATGTCCTAATTCTTCATTCTATTTCTACATTTTTAAAAATTGTACAAGCAATTAAAGATACAGGGAAGTTGAAAGAAATGTTTAGGTAATCAGCTGGGGTCTACCCCCAGATTCTAGCAATGTCATTTTCTTATGCTACCTCTACCATGCTCTCTTCCCTATTCTGTCTCTCTGTCCAAGAGTTCACCTTATTTCTACCCAATTAAAGTGGGATCCAAATATCCTAACAATGCCCCCCATACTTTAAAATGCAGCTCTTTTTTATTTTAATGAATTTATTTATTTTATATCCCAACAATTATTTCACTTCCCTCCTCTCATCCAAATTCATCTCCCCTCCTCCTGAATGCAGTTCTTTTAAAACAAAATTAACATAACATGAAATATACATATATGGACTGTGTTTATATTATGAATTATGATATATGCCTGCCTGTGCAGCACAAAATTTGATAAAGGTACTGGATAATACCATCCACTGTAGAGAGCTATGTCATCATCCTTCAAGTTAATACTCTTGTTAGGGTATCTTTTATTATTATTATCAATCATTCCATTCATTTGCATCTTAAATATTGTCCCACTCCCCAGTTACCCCTCCATGAATCCCCCATTCCATCTGTCCTCTCCTCCCTCCCCTTTGCCTCTATGATGGTACTCTCCCACCCAACCACCTACTCCCATGCCACAGCTCCATCATCCATCTATGCTGGGGCATCAAGCCTCCACAGGACCAAGGAAGAACCTTCCCTCCCACTGATGTTAGACAAGACCATCCTCTGATACATATACACTGGAGCCATGAGTCCCTCCCTGTACACTAGTTAAAGTTTCTAATGCTGAGATAAAACACTAAAACCAAAAGCACCTTGGGGAGGGAAGGGTTTATTTTGCTTATATTTCCACCTCACCAACCTCTCCTGTGAGAAGCTAGAACAGGCCACTGGTGAAGGTGTAGCCTCAGCTGCAGTGAAAACACAAGACTGAAGAGGTGATGAAGAAAGGCTGAGCCTTGACTTCATGCTTCAGTGTCAACAAAGGAAGCTCGGGAGAAGCTATTGGTGAAGGTTCAGCTAAGATACAGTGGAGACCTAGCAGTTCTGGAGATTCCAGTATCATATGATGATCAATAGAGCAGAGCTGGCTTGACCTTAAGAGATAAACTACACTTTCTGTTGATGGCTGTCCAAGGTCTTTGGCGGAGTTGGACACTGAACGACTTAGAGTGTTAGAACTTGGTTTCCCTTTGATTTGATCGTGACTGTGTCCTCATTTTAACTATTGGATTAATAAAGTACTTAATTGTTTTTAATCTTATAGGATATAACACTTAAGAGATACTGGATATTTTAGAGAGACCTTGAATATACTAAGGAGATTGAATTTTTGAGGTGTTTTAATTTTTAAAGAGTATGGGACTTTTAAAGTTTGTAATGTATTGTATATTGTATCACAATTTTTACTGGTCAGGTGGATCTAGAGAATCAGAACTGCTAAAATGAATATATGTACATAAAAATGGATTTATTAGAGTGGCTTCCAGACTGAGGCCTGGGTTAGTTCAACAATAGCTGTTTCCTAGAAGAAAAGGCAAGAATCGAGTAGTTGTTCAGTCCACGCGGATGGATGTCTCATCTGGTTTCAGTTTTCTTGGAATCCCAAACTTGGAGGATAATGCCTCGGCAACATCAGAGACAAGCTTGCCAGAGAGAGTCAAGGCAAGCAGTCAGAAAGGAAAAGGTTCCTTCTGAAGCTTCTGGAGCCAGGCCTACATTGTTTGAACTGATCTCAGCATTATCTTCTAAGATCCCACAGAAGTGCCCGCTGATCTCTGAGCACTCTATGGATTTTCCAGCCCAAAGTACGTTCGCAGTCTTCATACCATGTGGCATGTCACAGCAATGGCCCCCTTCCCGTGCAATTTATGTCTTAGTTTGGATTTCTAATGCTCTCATAACACCACAACCCTAAACAATTTTGCAAGGATAGGTACTCTGTCACTTCCACACCACATTCCATCATGGAAGTTAGAGCACTTGCTCAAGTCAGAAATTTGCAGGGAGGAACTGAAGCAGAGACCATGGAGGATGTTGCTTATGGCCTTACTCTCCATGGCTTGTTCAGCCTGCTTT
This sequence comes from Mus musculus, assembly GCF_000001635.26. Classification (NCBI taxonomy): domain Eukaryota; kingdom Metazoa; phylum Chordata; class Mammalia; order Rodentia; family Muridae; genus Mus; species Mus musculus. The sequence continues at coordinate 62,594,172 of NC_000071.6, forward strand.
CCTATAACACCCAAGACCACCAGCCCAGTGGTATCCCCATGCACAATTTACATCAATTTCCTCTCAATATAAAATAAACAGGTATAAAAAGAGAAATAAAATAAAATAAAAAAAGAAACTTAAAAAAACAAACAAACAAGGCGAAAAAGAGAAAACAAACAGAGCACAAGAATCATGTACAGATGCAGAAAACGACACATTGAAACACACACCAATACCACAAAGACAAAAACTTGAAAGTCATAATATATAAGCAAAACAGTCATAGTTTAAAAACAAACAAAGATGTCTAGACAAATCATTATGAAACACCATGATGATAATGAAGAAGGAGGAGGAGGAGGAGGAGGAGGAGGAGGAGGAAGAGGAAGAGGAGGAGGAGGAGGAGGAGGAGAAATAATTAAAGAACCCCAAAAATACCATTAAGTGCATTATTGGCTATTTACTGTTGGGCACGGAGCCTACTCTTAAGTGTAGTTTGTATATATAGTGAGACCATTGAGACTGTTTTGGAAAAAATAATTTTTCCTTCATGAGCATTTATCGTGGGAGACATTTTCCAGATTAGCTATGGGAACTTGTGTCTACTTCTATAATCATCACTAGGACCCATGAGGCTCAGATCTATGCAGGGCCTATGCATGCTGCCACAGTCTCTGTGAGTTCATATGTGCATCAACTCTGCTGGGTCTGTAAGACCTTGTTTCTTTGGTGTCTTCCATCACCATTATCTCTTTCCAATATTTCCGCCTTTTCTTCTGAAAGAGTTCTGAGCCCAGAGTAGGGGGGCGGGGGTTGAGTATTGATGGAGATATCCCATTTAAGACTGCGTGCCCCAAGGCCTCTCAGTCTCTGGTCCTTGTTCCTTGTGGGTCTCTGTATTAGTAAGAGGAAACTCCTCTGATCATGGCTGAGCAAGGTACTGAGCAATGAGTATAGGGAAGTGTCACTAGGAATCATTTGTTAGCTTCCTTTAACAGATCTGTAGTATTTGGTTTACCCTGGGCATATGGCCATATCTCTGGTTCTTGGCTACCAGAGGAGTTTTGAATTCCATCTCATGGAATGGGCCTTAAATCAGATAGTGGTTGGTTAGTCCCACAACTTTTGTGCCACTTATTGCATGAGTATATCTTTCACACAAGTTACCATAAAAGATTGACCAAGCCCTCTCAGTCAGTCAGCAAGTTCTCCAGAACAGGAGTGAGGATTAAAAAGAAAGAAGACAGTTAGACAACATTGTAGCATGACTTCAGTCAACTCTGAGACTGAAGACAAATTTTCCCAATCTTCTTTTTATACCATTTTAATTGCATGCAAGTTTTAAGGGTAAGCAGTACAATAAGGAACTAGCAAGGCAGAAAGCAAAGTCCAAAAATTACTCCCAAGACAGTTGTTTAAAAGGGATTGTCATAATGACCAAAAAACTTGAGTCCACTTCCTTGTCCAAGCCCCAAATCTTTCCTGAAGCCTAGTTCTTTTGTTCTACCCTAAGATTAAAATTCCTGCCTTAATCTACTTCCCTATTATAGCCCAAAGTTAGATTCTTGCTGAAACTTACTTCCTTATCACATCCTAAAGTCAGATTCCTGCCTGAGCTTACTTCCTTGTCATGGCCAATGTGAGATTACTGCCTGAATCTCCATTTCCATGTCTTTGGTCAGTGTCAGATTCCTGCCAAAAGGCTCTCCACAAACGATCAAACATTTGTTGCTCAGTTAATGTTATTTTTCTTCTCTGGTAGCATGCAGAATATCTTCCAGTACCAAGCACATTGTCTTTAGGGGTTATAACACTCTCTGAAGACACCAGCTGTCTTAAATGATTTACTTATTGTCTTCAAATTTAGGGTCTTACTAACCCTCAGTTTGGGGAGAGCAACTAAGGCTTTGACAAGCTTGGGTTGTTTGAAGGTTTCCATCAGGCCCCTTTGGCTAACAACCTCATTATATGAGCAATAAATGTTTTGTTTGGTGTCAAGAGATGTCTAATTGTAGCGATGTCTGCCCCATTATTTGGTGATTCCATTTATATTTCTATCATATTTGTAGATATATAAAAATGCTTCTGTAGTATGCTTCATATGACCCCTCTAATGACCTTCACTTTTAGCTGTTTCTTCCTTTATGCCCCCCAAAACCCTCATTCCTTCCCTCCTCATTTGATCCTTTCATTCTCATTCTTCACTCCATCCATCCAAATTATCCTATTTTTGCTTTCTAGGGAGCTACTTTCCTCCCACTAGTGTGTTACTTTATATCTAACCATCAGGTCTGGGTTACCTTACTCAGAATTAATTGTTGCAGGAAATATTAAAAAGTGGACCAGCAGGCTTCCAACATTACCACCAGCAACTAGTGGACCACATGACTCAAATCAGTGGTCTCTCTTGGCCAGGCTAGAGCACCTTCATTCCCTTCTCTACCACACCAGCCCCATGCAACCACCATACACCCCATGGTCAGCCACCTGAACACCCATTTACCCAGTAGAAACAAGACTCTAGAAGCTTATAATTAACCAGTAAGATTTATGTATCAATTAATTATCAATTTACAAGATACCAAAACAATAATTTCAGAATCAATTTATAATGATGAAAGCTTTATCCTAATTATTCTAACCTTATGATATAACAACTACCTGATGCTGGTTGAAGCCACACTGGTTCACATCTGCCTCCATCTTGGCCTTCCCCTTCTCTCCAAGACATTCTCTGCCTCTACAACTCTTAGCTTTGCCTCCCATTTCCCTGTCCAATCTCCTGCTGCCCTAATGTAATTGGACAAGGAAAATCCTGCGACAACTCATTATTTTAGTGTTATTTATTTACTTGGGAATTCTGTAATATTTCTTTATAGCTAGAGTATTGATACTTTTGTATACAAACAGCCACTTTGTGTCCCACATCATGTAAGGATACTTTGGGAGACCTGTGCAAGTATTTTCTGAAGTTATTCAGTGCCTCACTTGTGTATTTTACTTGGTGGTCTCTGTGGTTGGTGTAACCCAGAGATTCTCTCAGGAATAGCACTGCTTGGAAACCTAGTTCTTTGTTATGGTAGAGCTTTTCAATTTACAGTTACTGAGAATAATCAAAGTATGATAGATGATTCTATGAAAGTGGCAGAGAAAAAAATAATCATTAGAAGTGTTCATACTGAAGTTACTTTATTCATGTTAAATAGAGGAAGGAACTGAAAAAAAATCAGCCACTAAGAAGTATTGTGCAATTTCATACCCTTGCTGTTTGATGAACAGTTAATACCCAATGAGTTCTTAACTATACATTTTCCAGCTTTATTTCAGGATAATTTTTTCTACTAACATTGATAAGTAGAATGGCAACCAGTTCACCTAAGTGATGCATAGCATAAGTATTTCTAAATTTTAATTAATTTTGGAACTGACAAGTACAATTTATAAAAACACACATCTCTAGAGTCAAGCTGGAAAATGAGTACTAATCTTACTTGAACCATTCCAGATCTGGAATCCAGAATAAAATGCTAGCAATAAAGAAAAAATAAGTGAGACTTTCCCAATTTTCCACTTAAATGTTAATAATCAGAAAAAGCAAAGAGACAAAAAATAAACCCATCAAAACTCACAAGAATACATATAACATTAAACAAAAGTACCACTCCACTACCACATGGTTGGTTACAAGAGTTGCTCTACAGTAGTAATTTGAAACATGTATTCATAGAAATTTCTATTGCTGTTTAATAAAAGTAAATGATTGTGGCCATCTTTTAACATATGTAATAATTCCTAGGTTTGTTTGTCATTTTAACAGTCAACTCTATTAAAACTCATTTAAGCATTTCTAATGTTCGAATTATATTGGTTGAATGGTGTTAAAATGTGTCTTTCTTTCTTTTCCTTCCTTCCTTCCTTCCTTCCTTCCTTCCTTCCTTCCTTCCTTCCTTCCTTCCTTCCTCCCTCCCTCCCTCCCTCCCTTCCTTTTTCTTTCTTTCTTTCTTTCTTTCTTTCTTTCTTTCTTTCTTTCTTTCTTTCTTTCTTTCTTCCTTCCTTCCTTCGTCTTTCCATCTTTACTTCTTTCCTTCCTTCCTTCCTTCCTTCCTTCCTTCCTTCTTCTTTCTTTCTTTCTTCCTTCCTTCCTTCCTTCCTTCCTTCTGTCTTTCCATCTTTACTTCTTTCTTTCCTTCCTTCCTTCCTTCCTTCCTTCCTTCCTTCCTTCCTTCCTTCCTCTTTCTTTCTTTCTTTCTTTCTTTCTTTCTTTCTTTCTTTCTTTCTTTCTTCCTTCCTTCCTTCCTTCCATCTTTACTTTTCTTTCCTTCCTTCCTTCTTTCCTTCCTTCCTTCCTTTTTCTTTCTTTCTTTCTTTCTTTCTTTCTTTCTTTCTTTCTTTCTTCCTTCCTTCCTTCCTTCCTTCGTCTTTCCATCTTTACTTCTTTTCTTCCTTCCTTCCTTCCTTCCTTCCTTCCTCTTTCTTTCTTTCTTCCTTCCTTCCTTCCTTCCTTCCTTCCTTCCTTCCTTCCTTCCGTCTTTCCATCTTTACTTCTTTCCTTCCTTCCTTCCTTCCTTCCTTCCTCTTTCTTTCTTTCTTTCTTTCTTTCTTTCTTTCTTTCTTTCTTTCTTCCTTCCTTCCTTCCTTCCATCTTTACTTCTTTCCTTCCTTCCTTCCTTCCTTCCTTCCTTCCTTCCTTCCTTCCTTCTTTCTTTCTTTCATTTTTTTAAAAATTTTAAATTTCAGATTTTATTTCCCTCCCTGTCCACTCTCCGACTGTTCCACATCCTAAACCTCCTCCCCACCCACGGTCTCCACCTCTAAATTCCCTGGGTCCAACAGTCTCTTGAGGTGCATCTTCTCTGATTAAACACATTGCTTGCTGTCCTCTGCTGTATATGTTTTGGGGACATCAAATCAGCTAGTGTCTGCTGCCTGATTGGTGTTCCAGTATCTGAGAGATCTCAGGAGTCCAGGTTAATTGAGACTGTTGGTCCTCCTACAGGGTCACCCCTTTCCTCAGCTTCTTCCAGCCTTCCCCTAACTCAACCATAGGGGTCAGCAGCCATTCAACCAATATAATAACACAATCACTTACTTTTATTAAACAGCAATAGAAATTTCTATGAATACATGTTTCAAATTACTACTGTAAAGCAACTCTTGTAAGCAACCATATGGTAGTGGAGTGGTACTTTTGTTTAATTTTGTATGTATTCTTGTGGGGTTTGTTTGTTTGTTTTTGTCTCTTTGCTGTTTCTGATTATTCCATTGGTTGGGTGCAAATATCTGCATCTGACTCCTTCAGCTGTTTGTTGGGTCTTTTGGAGGGCAGTCATAATAGGTACCTTTTTGTGAGCACTCCGTAGCCTCAGCAATAGTGTCAGGCCTTGAGACCTCCCCTGAATTGGATCCCACTTTGGGCCTGTTGATAGACCTTTTTTTCCTCAGACTCCTCTCCATTTTCATCCCTGCAGTTCACAAACTTTCTGTAGACATAAGCAAAGCATCTACCACTGACTGAAACTTAGCTTCACTCAAAAGCTCTAGTATTCATAATAGGTCATGATTTAAAATCTGGGATAACTTATTTACCTGGCAGGTGTGTGTACTTTGCTTATAAATGCACACTACTTTAATGGTTAGGTATGATATATACCAACACATTTTGCAATTCATACTTATAAGAAGTGTCACATCTCTATTAGTAAAATTTTTAATGTTCAACATGTAACTTTTGCATTCTAAAATATTACTTAGATGCCTAATTTCATATTGCAAAAATGGGTGATTAGCTCATTGTCTTTTAGATCCTTCTGTTCATGTAACGCTACAATTTTATTTCAGAGGAAAAGTTTTAAAATCAGAGTAATCTTCCTGGAGACCAGAACCTAAGTTCATTTATTAGAGGAAATATTTCTTTAAAGGTTGCTCATTCTTTTTATATGGCAATAGAGTAGCTGGGGAAAAATCATTAAGTAAAAGGATTGGTTCCAATTTTTTCAGGCATACTGGTTATTTGAGTTAAAACCTGTGGAATATAAATAATTCTTTCATCAGGGTAGTCACTTGTAGGAAGTGCGGGGAGATACATATTTGGTCGTGGCATATTTGTAACATGGCATATTTGTAAATTTGGTTTATGCTTTTCTGCACCTCTGCCTCTCCAGGGTGACACCTTACTGTGTGATGGTGATCTTAGCTTTGGCATTGCAAAGATTATCAGTAATTAGACTGGAGAGTCAAGAGCTTAGTCACTTATATCTCCCTAGAGGAGTGACCTTTCTCATGAAAAAAAAAATCTGTTTATTTGAAAAAAAGCTTCCTACCATAGAGATCAGTGTATTATGTTAGTTTGGGGACACCAACTTGGTTGGAAATTTGTATCTGTATAGAATGTATATATTCTAGTTCCTACTTTAACTACTTTTAAACTAAAAAAAGATATATCTACAGGGCAGAACATAGGTGTTGAAGTATTTCCTTTGTACTGGAAGAGATTAGTGATATATTGACTTTATACTTATCACCTTATCACTAATCTCACTTATATGTATTTTAATGTTTATTATATATGTATACAAATATGTATACATGCATATATTACATGTATAATGCATATTAAAATATGCATGTATCATTTTAAGCATGTTAATTTCTTGAAGCAGGTGTCCTAGAGATAAAACAAGACGCCTTCGTTTACAGCAGTTTCAGATAAATCATACATCTACTTTTTTCTCAGCTAACGCTTGGACCTTCAGGATGTGATGCCATTCCTGTGGTGCCTGCCATGAGAGGGTACAGAGTCTGTCCCTCGTGAGCTGAATGACTGCCACTTAAATTTTCTCAGGTCTCTGCTATGAAAAACAACTAGAATAGTTGGATTGGAAAGGACAAAAAGAGAGAGAGAGAGAGAGAAAGAGAGAGAGAGAGAGAGAGAGAGAGAGAGAGAGAGAGAGAGAGAGAGAGAGAAGAGTTTGAAATATATTGGAGTTACCAGTGGAGTAGGTACGGGAGGGAGACACTTTGGTCCTCTGCTGGGCATGGATCCTCACCATCTCTTTGTATGACAGAATGGCCTCCTGGTGTACTTCTTAAGATCAGAGTTGAGGTCACTCTCCTCGTGTTCTGTTAAAATATCTCTTGAAAGGACTTACCTTAAAATCACTGTTTTTAAGATTTTGAAGGTTAAGGCTAAATGTGATGTTACAACAATTCAACCCATGCACTTTGGAAATTGTGTTCATTAGCATGCTTTCTAGCATAGAAGGGAAACTTCTAGAAGCAGTTTGAAACCTAAAAATATATTTTTAGATAAAAGGGAACTAGAAAATAACATTGATTGATCCTCTTTCTATGTTATTTACCTATCTGCCTAATATATTTGACCCATAATGTATGTCTGTGTACACATGATTTTTGTAAGCATACAATAGTAATCACAAAATAATTACTTAAAAAGCAGTTATTCCTCACCAAATATATCTTAATAAAATAATTTTAAAATGTTAACTTGGAAAAGTTACTGAAATTTGACCTTCTACGTAGAGTCAAGGTAGAGAAGGTGAGGACAACGTAGTTATGAACACTTTGAAAATTTGCATTTGTTAAACCAAAATAACTACATCTTAAAAAGATGTACTTTAGTAATCTGTAGGACTCATTAGTGTGTGGTTTCCAATTAGAGATAAATATAGCTGCACGTGATGGCAAAATGTTCACATCTTAAGCCTACGTCTCACTTCTGTTGAGTGGTGTGTCTTGGTGGAAATTCTGATAAGCTGTTATAAGCTAGTGAGAGTGTTACTCATCTTTGTTAACATGTTAATTAGATGTTAAATAGCAACCTCCATTTCCAAAGCATCCACTTCTGCAAAATGCAACTTTTGAGTCCTTTAGAATTAACATTTGTCTTATGTGCAATGTAAATCAGCACCTGATCTGTACGCCAGTCAGAGCTTTGCCTTTCACAGCTCGTGCTTGGAGTTCTCAGTGCCATTTTGATGAACAGCCAGGCAATGTCTAGACATCAGGTAGTTATAGATTATAGCTGATAACTGACTTTAGAAGAACAGAAATGAAAGCAAGTGCACTAGGCCCTTTCAGGAAATATCTGCAAGTAATCAGGCTTTAAAGTTAAAAAAACATTTATGCTGATGTGTTTTTAAAATGACGGAAGACAGAAGTATGTATCATACTCAATGTTGTAAAAGAGAAAAAAAAAAAGAATAAAGTACTTGATTCATTTCACCGTAATGAATTTAAATTTCTGAAAGTAATAAAGAGACACAAGAGGCATATTTCACTGGACTTGTAAAACTATTTTAATTGTTACTCAAAATATGTGAGATGTAACCATTAGCCCTTATGTGACAATTGTTTATGAAAAGAAGAGGAACAGATGGGAGCAGTTTTTACACTCAACTCTCAGGAGGAATTCCAGTAAGGTATGCCAAAGCACATGACACATTCTCAACGAGGCCAATAACATCAGTTCCATACGACTCTTTACAGCATAAAAATATAAATATGATTACATATTAGAAACAAGTTTACTAAAAATTAAGCTTTTCTTCCCTCAAAACACAATATCTTGCTTTGAAGGAAGGATCTTCGGTAGTGCCACCAAATCCTAAAACTGTCCTGCAGTTTTACTTATTATTTCCATTACAATTTATTTGGATGTAAAGAATAAATTCCACCAACTCCTGGTAAACTCCGCTATCTTCAACAAGTACATGGGGTTAGCATATCTGAGTGAAGTCAGCCCTAGTAATTCATAGCATGGTGCCTTCCTGTGAATAAGTGAAACAAAGGCTTGAACTCATAGACCAGACATGTCATAAATAGGAAAAATATACAGAAGAGGACAAAGAAATGTTGAGAATAAAGATCACCTATATGACTTCCAGTTGTAAGAGTCAACAAACCAACTTGACTTGGAAGCAATCTATAAAAAGCGCCATCTTTAACATGAACTATTATAAGCTAATGTAGTCTGAGTTATGAAAATTGTCAAATCTGTTCCCAATCATTGTGTGGCAACAAAAAATGCAGGGCTCTGTCATTTCCACAGATAGAAAGAAAAAGTTAAATGGAATGTGAACTGCCTGCCTGCAAATGTGTTGTATAAGTAGCCACAGATTGCCCACTTCCAACAGTTACTGACAGTGCAGAAGTAAACATTATGTTACATTAAGAAATGAAACAAAAAAATAGAACAACAACAACAAAAGAGCAAAAGACCCCATTGTGATAAATTTGATTCGTACCAAAAATACAGTTTGGAGCCCTAAAGGACTGCCTGCATACAGCAACAGTGCAAATGATATCCGTGCTGGGCCCATGCACACACTCTTCAGTGCAGAGTAAGTTCCTCTGAGCAGACACTGACAAAAAGTTGCACTGATGTAGTGAATATGCCCTGGGGCTTATCTACTGACACCATAAATGGCAGCAGCCAGTGCCATTACTAACATAGGCCAGATCAATATTTTTGTTTCATTCAAGACAGAATTTTTTTTTTTTAACAAGTAGGATCTCCATAAAAAGGTTTGATTTTTGGTGAATTAGGCCACCTCCATGGGTAGTGGAATGTTTTTAATTTCTTGCCTCTCTTCCCAATGTTTATCAAGCAGCCACTGTAATATCATTCCCTTTTCGAACTCACTTCCCTTTCTTCTCCCTAAGACGGACCCTATATTAACCTAAAAACACAAAACAACTTAATTTACAAGCCTCTCAAGCCTCTCAAAGTGCAAATTATGATACAATTTCATAAGATTCATATACACATAGCATTTTATACAATAAAGTACAGATTTCTGCTCATAAATTAACCCACTTACACATCTACTTTCAAAGGGCTGGCCACTTTAAGTGACCCAAAGACTTATTAAAGTTAATACAATTGAACTTTACAAGTTTCCAAACCAAAATAAAGTTGCTCTTACACATAACCACATATATACATATTTTAAAATGCTCTTTTGATGCTTAGGTATAGACAAACAACTTGCTTAAATACAGACAAATTGATCGAGATACAGAAACTCAAGAATTGCAGCTTGATTTCTGTCCTGCACATGTTGTATACAATGTTAAAAAAATAACTTGTGCAATGATTTATTTTACTTCTTTCTGTAGCGTCTGTTCATCCGGTAGCTCTTTGTGAAGGGGTCGTGACCTCTGGAGAACCACACTGAGTTCCTCGATGACCTTCGATGGCAGCTTAGGATCTGCGTCTAAGGTAGCTTTGCTGTTTCTTTCCTCTGTCTTCTTCAGTGTCTTCGGACCTTTATAGGCCTTTGGCAGGCCATGTGGGCCCTCTGCCTCGGTGTCTTCCAGGCAGTTGAAACTGCGATGTTTTCTGGCACGATTTCGGAGTTTCTCATCCTTGTGCTCCAAGCAGTGGGCTATGAGGGAGGCTCGGTCTTTTAAGCTGGAGTCCGTAAAGTCTCGAGGATCGTGCTTTTCACTCAGCCGCAGCCTTTCAAGCTCTGCTCTGGCCGTCTGCAAGTACAGGAAAACAGGTAAACAGTATTTGAGACACTTGATAGTTAGAGAACACATTGAGCCAATATCTGGTGCTTTTTTGTTCTAATGTTCATTGTATTTCTAAAATGGAGGCTCTGATTACTTTGCCTTAAGCAATCTTCAGGTGATTTATTTATTTTTTTATAACACTTTATATTTTAATTATATAATTTTTTAAACTTAAACATATTTTGATTATATTCTTCCTCTCCGCTAAATTTATCCAGATAGTCTCTACACACCCAATTTTAAGTACTTTTTCAAAAACATATCCAACCTCCCCCCAAACAATATAACAACATGCCCAAAACCTAAGAAACAAAATACATCACCCCAAAACAAAACAACCCAGCAGCAAACTACAAAATAGATTACATAAACAAACCAAAAAAATCAAAGACAAAAACTGTGAAGTCCTTTATTTAGTGGTCAACTACGTCTCAACATGAGATCCACCCTGGAGTGGTTGATTTTATCAGTGCAGTTCCACTAGAGAAAACTAATTTTCCCTCTTCTAGCAGGTATAAATGACAGTTCCACAGATATCCAATTAATTTTTAAAAATTAATTAAAAAAAAGAAAAAGAAAAACAGAAAAAAAATGTGTGCATGGTAGAGGTACTTTGTATTTACAAAGAATGATTCCAACATCTTAGCTAAAATTAAATTCTAAAGAATATATCTTTATCTGTATCTGTATCTATATCTATAATCTATATTACCTGCTACATAGGTTGTTTTTTTGTTTGTTTGTTGTGTTTGATTCTGTCCTTGAGAAATCCAGTTAAGGTACTATACTATGTCAAAGGTCACTCCCAAAGGGAGTGGAGTAGGTTCTTTCTCAAGAGACCTTATTTCATGTCAAGACTGACACTATTTATGTTCTTCTGATCCACAAGATGATAAAGAAAAGTTGCTTTTCTAAAAAATGTCAAATAATTCATATAGACATTCAGAAATTGACTTGTGATGTCTCTAAAATACCCCAGGTTTCCAAGTCTGGATTGTGGTTGTGACACTAGACCTGGGTGTCTGTGACAGGACCTGGGTAACTTTTTTTGCTCTACATTCACTTAAAGGATGTTATAAGAGATCTTATAAAATTGACTCAGGACTGGCTTTGCAACCAGAGTTCCTAGGTTAATATGTTAAATTGCTTGGCAACTTTAGAGTTTGCACATGGTGTCAGGTATATGTACCAAGTGGCTAATGGTATTAAAGCAAGTGGCAGAGGGTACTGACATCATTTTCTTCATGTAGTATGCACATTATTGAGTTTCACAAAGTGATTGTTGCTAGGCACCAGAAGCCAATGATGTAATTAATACACCCAGCCATGTGAAGCCACAGGGAAATACCAGAGGCTACAACAAGAACCACAAAATTATAACCAACCTCAATATTCTTACGGGCCTGGGTCGCATTTCTCTCATGTTGGATAGGAATCAGAGGTAAACCTCCAATCTTGGGATTTTTGGTTATTGAACGTTTCCGTTCCTTTCCAGCTGGCGGCCATATATCATTCTCATGCTGTGGAAACACAATTTAGTGCCATTGGTGTGTGATTTCATTATGTACCACACCCCCATAGCCATGCCAAATAATCTACTTTCTGTGAGAATCCCATTTGTAATTACTTCGACATTGACTCTGGCAGACACATGGCTCCGGGATGTGAAACACTTAAGTGAACTGAGCTTTGAGGTCTCAGTTCAATTTCTAAGTTTCACACACATGCCTTCTGTACCACTCATCAAAGCAAATGGTAGAAAATATTGGAGGGAAATAGTAAGTCTCTTGTAACACAAAACAAAATGTAGTTGTCTTTATTTTCTAGGCTCTGTAATCAAAGTAGCTAAGCACTTTACTTCTTGCCCACATCAAAAGTGATTTCACATCTTTTAATTGGGGAATAATTTGGTTTTATATATCCCAAATTGACCTAAGGCATGACTAGCTGGAAACTTAGCCTTATTTTATGACCTTTTTAAAAAAATGTTACTTTTTCATCTAATTGAATTTCAAAGAAGTGTTACCCTTTAACACACACATTTATAGTGACAAAAACAGAGAGAATGGTAAATTTGTCCTCGAATTATTGACTGTGAATTCTAGTCCACCAAACCATCATAGTCATGCCCAGAGAAAACTTAACTTTGCCATGGGGTATAAGTACCCACAGGTAAAACTGTAAGCTCTTGAGTGTTTAATCCTTGAGCTACACAGATTAGCATTTTAAAAGAAGAGAAAGGCAAATTGATTTCCAGACAGCAATGTATTAAATAAATGAATAAATCATAAAATAACCCACTGGGTAACAAACTAAAATGAGTTTACAGATGTTTGAGGAAATAAAACCAAATGGTAACTAATGTAACTAAAACCTCACTCTTGATTTTGCTCAAATTTTAAAGCTTGTCAACATATTTTTATTTGTAGTTAGGATTTTTTAACATATTGTCATTGTCGTACAGCAAATAACTTATTTCTACAAGTATTTACTCTCTGCCCATTATACTATACTAATAATTGATAATGAGGGATACACACTGTCTAAATCAATATACCTATACCTCATTTAATTCACACACATCCTACAGTAAAAGTCCAATTAATGTCAGATTTGATATTTGTGCACATCAAATATCCCCTAAAATCATGGTAGCATTAACCTCAATTCACAAAAACTAATCATAATAGATTACATAATATTTGACCATTGAAAAAGTTTCACTCTTATGTCATGGTCTCGAACACAGTTAAATACCTTTGATGCTATATAATTGGGATATTGCAACAATAAAGCTGAGAGAAAACAGAGAAGGCCCTCAGTAATTCTGTAAATTAGGCTTTAAAATTCCAGAGGTAGAGGAGATATGCTTTATAAGAGAGTAGGGAGGGCAAGAGTTTCCAGGTTTAAGTGGATGTTGTCAGTTAACATTCATAAGCTGTTGGTAAAAGACTTCAGAATTTCATAACGGAGAACATCATGCTGGGAGGGGACTGTACACTAATCACTGTGATCAGTCTCCGACTTTGCCTCTCACTTTCTTACCTAGCTCTCTCTATCCACCCTGCTTACTTCATTTCACCGTCTGTAGATATTCTTTTGACTCTTGACCCTTGAAGCAATTCACAGCCATTATTCTTGTAAGTTCCCCCTTTTCCCTCTCCTTCAGACCCCGGCTTAGATCTCATTGTAAATTAGGAAATCCACTTAGAATTATCCTCAAGAAATATGCTGCTGCTCCTTCTATTACATTTATTTCTTCCTAGCCCTGCTCTTCATAATAATTTGACCTTTTTGATGGTACCTGCTATTTGACGCAGTACAAATACACAGGATTGTTCGAGATTCCTTTCACATTAAAGTTAACCTTAAACTTGTAGTGATTAGCAAATACTGCCCTAGGGAAACTGGACTCTTCATTACATGCATATTATTTTTCACTTTCTCTTCCACCTTGACACCTCTATCAGCTTTTCCTGTATCACAAGGGCTAACCTCACTGATTTAATTTAAAAATATCATTAATACTTAAATATGTGACTTTCCACTGAAAGATATACTAGTTTCTCTACATCGGTAGCCATGCTATTTCTTTTCTTCCCAGTCAGCAATTGTTCTGATTGCAAGTAACCTTTAATTGCCCAGTAGGTCAGCATATCATTGCCCTGTCATCAAACATCTGAGGAAAAATATCTGTCCCACCCTCTCTGATATATAATGGCTTTGAACAATTATGAGTAACAGTGCTCCCTTGTGTCTAGTCATGGCCTGTATGACTCTTCTAGCTCCTAAATTATCTCTGTTAGCATATGTGGAAAAATATATAGTGTGCAATCTTTGAGTCAAACCAGTTGGAACCACCAGATCTCTGTTGGCCTCACATCTCTAACTAATCACATCAGACACAAACTCATTACTTCTAGCTGTGTTTGCTACTGTTGTTCCTTCCTACAGCTTTTATTTGTTGGTGTTTTGGGTTTTCTTCTTTTATCAAGTTGGCTTGATTTCCGATATATGGAGCAGCCTCGTGGTTACTAAAGAGTTCTATGTTTTCCTCCTTATTTTTGTTTTGTTTTGTTTTTGGGAGGAGGGGTTATTTGTTTGACTACTCCATTCTCTTTTACAGATTTTAATGCAATCCAAAACCCAACCTGCCCCATATACATATTTCAACTCCAAACTGTTGCCTGCATTTTTAAAGCACGGTTTACAACTCAATGTGTTCATTTGTGTACCTCACAGATATCTCAACTTCCATTTGATCTGAACCAAACTCTTTCTTCTGCATCTCTGGGAACATTCTGTAAGATCACCAGGTAAGTAGATCCTAAAACTTAGGTTTTTTAATTTAAAGGAAAAAAAAAAAAAGGAGGGGAAAACCTCACAAGACACACACACTGAAAACAGCTTATCCACAAAAGGCACACCTATTCTTGGGTTTAATTATACCTCCAAGCTTCATATTAAGTGTTAAATTTGTACTTACTTAAAAATATGAACCTATTATAAAATCATTATTGCAAATGTAGCAAAATTTTTGGTTGTGAGCCTAGCCTTTAACGGCTGAGCCATCTCTCCAGCCCCAAATGTAGCAAAATTATGAAGTTCAGATTACAATTTACTAATTCAGTACTTGAAGACGGAGCTACTCTGCCTCACCATGAGATACTCAGCAAGCTTGGTAGAAGGCAGACAGACCTCACTATGGACATAGGGCAGGAAGAAGCCAATATCACAGACATGGCACCTTACAGACAGTATTTATCTTTAATATAAAGGACGGCACCTCAGAAAACAGAGAAGTAGCTTCAGATGTATGCTTCAGGAAGAAATTTATTGCAAATGAAAATAAAAAAAAAAATCAATGAATCCTACATCAACTGGAAGAAATGAAAGTTTTGTCTTAAACAAATATAAAAAGTAGGATTTGTCTTTGATTTCTACTACTTCTATCAAACTAAACAGCCCATGAATTAAAAAACTAATAAATTTATGTCAAAAATTCTCCTCCTCAATCTTTATGTTTTACATATTGTCCCCACTTAAGCCTGGGCAGATACCTTCTCCCACAGAGCAGTTCCTCTGTGTCTACCTTTCACTGTATAGTCTCAAAAAATGTTTTTCAAACTCCAAACACTGCAGTGTTCTCCCTTGCTTTAAGCTCACAGCAGGGCTCACACACCTTCCTTTTCTCATAGTGTCCCTCAGAGAGAGCTTGAGGAGACTTGTGAGATGAATTGATTGTGATGACACCTCACATCTTGGAGCTGCTGGTCCCATCTATAGGACAACACCCTTCAATATTGGAAACATCCAATTCCTTTGACACAGACCTTGGCTCTCCTCTTACCTCTTCTGAAACCCATTCCCTGATCACCACTCTGCCCCATGCCCTTCCTTACCTCATGGCTCCACCTCCCTTCCCAGTTGTTACTTTCGCTTCACCTTACCACACTTTCCATTGCAGGTCTGGTCCAAGTACCTACTTAATTGAGTCACCGTTTTCATATTTTGGAAACACTAAGTACATATTCTGGAAAGCGCAATAGGCTCCATGAGGCAGATACACGTGTGAGCCAAATAAGAGTCATCCTTACTGAATTTACATTATCGCAGAAAAGGCACAGACAAAACAACTAATTACACATATGTTTTTAATTAGTGCTACAATGGAGAAGTCCCATTCATTCCCTGACTGTCAACATCAAGGTCTATTGACTCCAATTATGGAAACAAAAGCATCAGTTTAATTGTGCTGTAAACAGATACTGTAACAGCTTTTGACTATATGCTTCCAACTTTACACAAAACACTGTGCATTTAGAGTTCCAGCTTTTAAGTACAGGACAAATATCTGAGATTTCAAATGGAAGAAATGATGAAAAAATTAAGCACATATCTGCCTCCCCCACAAGTGCAAGGCAGTGGATAAGATGAGAAAGTGAGAGAGCTGGGAAAGGGGCATGTTTATTAATCACTGGAAAATTTAATAAATTAAATCACAGAGAAATGTTTTTCAAAAGAAGAAGAGGAGGATGAGGTGGAAGAGGAAGTGGAGGAGGAGGTAGTAGTGGTAACAGTAGAAGAAGAAGAGAAGAGGAAGAAGAAGAGGAAGAAGAGGGAGAGGGAGGAGGAGGAGGAAGAGGAGGAGGAATAAGAGGAGGAAGAGGAGAAGGAAGAGGAGAAGAAGGAGAAGGAGAAGGAGAAGGAGGAGAAGGAGAAGAAGAAGAAGAAGAAGAAGAAGAAGAAGAAGAAGAAGAAGAAGAAGAAGAAGAAGAAGAAGAAGATGATGATTTGAGAATGAATTAACTTTGTTGTAAGAATTGCAAAAGAATCTGAATAGTTAAAGTGACAATGTTAGCTATGATTTCCAATGCTCTGTGAGAAGTGGTCTTACAGATTTGCTAGAAAAGGTGGAGAAGGGAATCAATTAAATTAATTGGCCTCTCTAAGCCTTTGCCAAAAGGAAAGTGGAAGATCAGTGTGAAGCTGAGTGTAGCGTGAGTCTCAGTGAACTCTGGGAGCTCTGCACTACTTTAATGCACAGGTTCAAGCAAATTCAGGTTCTGCTCTGTGCCTAATGCATGAAAAAACTTGATTCTTATGCAGCATTTACCATACAACAGATGTCAAGGAAATGTTCTTTCCTAACCTTTCTTCGGCAGTGGCAGAGGAGGAAGGCTGAGAGAGAAGGCAGAGTGTAAGCTTATGTATGCAGCTCTTCCTGCCATTGTGAAAGTGGTGAGGGCTCTCCCACAGCTAAGACCTCAACCAGTACATTATTCCTAAGTGGGCCACTAGGCTGCCACGAACAAGAAGCCTGGCCAGCCAATAGTCTCTCAAAGAGCAACGGAAAAAGTCTGGATATTTGTATATGTAAAAAGAATACATGTAAGTGAAACTGTGCCAACCATGTACATCAAAAACAAACCTTACAGTGAAAATTACAAGAACACCTGCATTTCCTTTAAACACAACGTTCAGTAGATTAGAGGGTCACCACAGATACCATACCTGAGCAATGAAGATACTGGCCATCCACTCCATCTGGGCTTGTAAACTGTCACAACACAGGTGCCTACAAAACAAGGTTCATTTGATAAGGTTTATATGAAAAAAAATGGTTTATATGTTATGACAAGTTTAAAAGACCACTGGTCTTCTACATTGTGGTTAGAAATTTAATAGAAATATCTCTGAACTCTTCCAAACTTGTGGTTTAATGAAATCAAACTCAGCCTATGTCAGCAGAAGCGGTGTCAGCCTTCTGGGGGGTAAACATCAAATTGGCATGCTGCACAATGATCAGCAATATTTTTTGAAGAGCAGAGTCAGTGTCATTTGGTGTTTTTCAGGCACATGGCAGTAAAACATCTTTTTTCCCGACAGTCTGAGTGGAACATATGTCTGCATTCATTGAGTGGCAGTTTTTTTTTTTTTTTTGAAAGGCTTAGACATGGTCTCCTCTGATAAATATCACTATATATCTGTTGGCACTCACTCAGTAATGTTTTACTAAAACCCTAAATAGAGCAGCTCTTGCTCTCACGCTTTGCACAGTACATTAGGGAAGGTGGCCATGCAAACAAGTACATTGCACAGTAGGAGAAAGAAAGAGGCAGGTTGCAGAAAACACAAAAACAGCAGATGCTGATCCGGGAGTCTGGAGAGGGTGAGAGGAGGTTGCTCTCTAAAGAGGTAGAGTTGGTTTTTTTTTTTTTTTTTCTTTCTTGTGGTTACAAGGAAATAATGAACATTTCAATGAAATTTAATTCTTCACATTCCCGGACTTATAAATAGTAAGTAAAATCACAATTTACTTGAAAAAAAAAGGAAAAATGACATTTCTAAAACTTGTTATGTTTTTCATTAGTTATCACCGTCATTTTTCATCACCAGGCAAAGGTGAAATCATCCATGCCTGCAAACTCTAAACGAACAGCAATTAATAACGACTGTAGGTGAGTGTGTCCGCTGAGCTTACAGTGTGAAGGAATGATACTTGGTTTTGCTGGTTCATCGGGAGCTGATGGAGGTCAGGAGGAAGGGAGCAGCATGTATCATGGAAGGATGGTCCTAGAACCACCTTGTGTAACTCACTGGCAGACAAACAGCAGCAGCAAGTCAAAGTCTCATGCCTGCTCTATCCTTAAGTATGAAAGAAAACTGGAAAGAAATGAAGTTGACCAAGGCAGCAAGCCTACAAGCCTTTCAGTGCGGGATTCACAGTAAGGTTTTAAAGCAGAAAAGAAATGTGGTCATGGAAGGAAAGTCAGTTGTGTTTGGGGCGAGAGTACAGGAGAAATCCAAAGCAGAATCAGAAACAGACAGGCAAAGAGACTCTCCATATACTCAATAGATCAAGAAGCCCTGGGCCCCAGCATTGGTGTGAAGAGGGGATGAGAAAGTATCTAACCTAATGCAATGTGAGGACTGGTTAGACAGAGGGTCAGCAGGAAGCGGACTTTCAGTGCAATCTGGGAGGCAGGCAAGAGAAGGGATACAGTGGGGAAAGTATATGGAGAAAACAGATATGGATTTATTTAATTTTTTTAAGTTTCATCATAGACAGTCATTATTTTAAATAAACAAACAAGTCCTTAATTTTTTCCTACTTATCTCCTAAAAATTGGATTCCACTACTGTGGGGAGCTTTTGGGGGCACGTGGTGGTAATTTGACATCAGGCCAGGCAGGAGGAAGAAGTAAAGTCAAGGCGGGAATCTGACTTGGGGCTCGGGCTCAGGAAATAGGCTCAGGTTAAGAACATTTACATTTGAGTTACTGCAAAGCTCAGTGGGCTCAGGTGTGGCAGGTGTGGTGTGGTGTAGTGCTCCTTTTGTCCTGGTCATCCTGATTAGCCCCTAGAAAGGTGTCTACAGGATCTTGTTTATTGCCTTGACCCAGAACTGATCTTATTATTTTGCATGTATTTAAAGTGGTATAAAAGCAGATTGGAAACAAATAAACCCAAACCCACTTCAGCCTCAGAACTGGCTGGGGTCAGGCTACAGTGTTGTCTAACTCTCTTTTTCTTTTTAATCCTTGCTCCTGCCCTGGAGAACCTGTTGACTGACTGAGCTGTCTAGGTCACACTACCATCAGAAGTCTATGGAGGAAATCAGATGGAGTTTCTGGGAAGAGACACTGGCAAGGATGTAAGAGGCCTGACTGTCTCACATGTCACACACGTTGCTTTCCTTTTTTTTTTTCTTCCCTGCAGTTCTGCTTATGCCATGATGTCATTCTTTACCCAAAGTTATAAATATTATATAAAATCAAAAGGCTGCCAGTTATTAACTTACCAGTGATGTTTTTCAGAATACACAGTCAATCCCCAACTGTATCATACAGAGAAACACAAACAATATGTTAGACACATTCCTGCCACTGTCATGTCAAAGTATGAGACAGCTAGAGAATGTCCCTTAACGGAACTCACCCATTAACATTACCACATCCTTAAGCCTCTAAAACTTAAATCATTAATGTTTTTATTTGGGGCATTAATAAACTTTGTGCTAGTGTTAGTAGCCTGTCTCAGATGTTTTATAGCAACACATGTATGATGAATACAGTAATGACAAATATCTATGAGATGTCTGAAATCAGGTATGTATATGTGTGCATGTGTTACACATACATATGACTCCAGCTTAAAAATTAAGCATGAAGACTAAAGTATGACAATTTTTTCAATAATAAAATCTGAGAATCACAGGTCATTAAGTTTTCTGGAATACTGTAATAGTATTTAGCTAATCAAAGTGAGTGTGATAACAAATTATGGTATAAATCGAATACTGGGCTCATCATATATTACAAACACACATAACATTTCAGAGGATACATGCTATTAGAGATATCTAAGTGCTGTAATGTTAGTTCCGAATTTAGCTCAGATAAAGAACAAACTGCAAAGCCAGGATCACAGACTCTAAGCATCAGAAAGCTGAAGGGCAGGTTTGTTTATTTTGTATTCTTTGACCATTCCCTACACCCCAGACATTGCTGTGTCCTGTCAAGGAACAGGATGCCAAGGAACCCACATCCTGGAAGTCGCTGAAGTCTCCTGAGGATTCCCTGACTCATCCAGGGTAGGAGGTGGACATTAAGTCGTTTGACCTTTATCTCCATGGGAATATTATCTCTCCTATATACTCACAAAGCCAGGCAATCTACCCTAGGACTCCAGGTAATTGAAGACCTTAAGCCTTACAGGTGTTAAACTAATGCTATTCAGCCCTCAGCCCTTCAACAGATTTAATTCCTGTTTCGTTTTCCTTGTCTACCACCCTTTCCTTTTTAGACTTACCTTGTTGGGGGTTTCATTTTCTTTTTTACACCAAGATAAAACTTCATCGCCCTAAGAGGAAACATCTTGTCGTGTTTGCTGCTCTGTAAGGGAAGAACACATAACCTGTAATTAAGTAGATTTTAAATTTCCTTAATATTTCTATAAAACACTAATAAATTCACTCAGATTTCTTTATTTTAGGCCATGTTTATGACTATACTACAAGTTTTAGCAGCTAAAGACAAATTTGACTATAATATGATCAAATAAATAAATTTAAGTAGAAAATGTACTATATCACAATTGACACAAATATATCGTCTAGATGACCGACTGATTTAGGTCAGATTTTATCACTGAATGTAAAGGCAATGAGATGTAAATGGATAAAATGATTAATAAAATAATAATAATAAAGACAATTTTATGTAATATGAATTTTACAGTCGGTGAAAACAGACCATGTACATGCAAGGGCAAATTCTAAGTAGTCAGACATGAAATGTATCAAGAATAACTTCTTAAGATATATCAATCATAAAAGGAATTTTTGCTGTCGCTGGATCATTTCCATGTTCTCCAAAGCCCTTTGGACATATCTATCTTTATTTAAATAAGTATCTGAAAGATGTTAAAAGATGCTTGAAGAAGGGGAGGGTAGAGATTATAAGAGCCAGAGGTGGGGGCGGCTGAAGGAAACAGCAGAGTGTTATTGTTAAAAGTTATTGTAGTGGTTAAACAACAACAACAAACAACAACAACAACAACACAACAAAAGTGCCTAGCAAGCTTAGCCTAGCGATTGGCATAAAATGAGCTCACAGGAAAGAGCTGCTTTTGTAAATATAGAACACACTGCCTTATACAAATTCCAATGCAGCCCCCAGAGAAATTCATAAAAGTTCAACTGAGTAGCTCGCTTATGTGTTATATATTATATAAGTGTTACTGTGATATCAATTCTTTATAACCAGTCAAACTTAAAAAGTAAAAAGTAGGAGCCATATTTATTAAGTTAAACGCGGGCTTCATGGGTGGAAGCAGGAGAACGCGGGAGGAAATACTGATAGGAAAAGAAGGAAGTCAGGACTCAAGCCTCGTGACAAGTGGCCTTGTGACAAGTGGCCTCTGGCAGTGAAGGAGCCCTGGGATTTGCAGGGAGAATTTAGGCCACACAGTGTTAACGTTTCTTATTTTCCCTGAAAATATATGCACACACATTGCATCCATTAACTTCCCTTTCAGGCTAGTAGCAGTATCAGAGAGACAAATTATGAATAACATTAAGACAAAGTTTTTATCTCTAACAATGTACATCCAGATTTTTTGCTTATTTCTTTTTATTAACCCTTAGTTTATTTGCATGGAAATACGTTCTTTTGGGGATAGAATGTTTGATCTGAATTGCTGTTTGCTTTAATTTTGCTCTTTTGTGAAGTCAAACAGACTAAGCTTTTGAGAAAAGTTCTCATGTAGGCTTAAACTTACTACCTAGCAGAGCATAACCTTGATTGATCTGTCCTCGTTTCTCAAGTGCTAGGTGAAGGGTCTCCAGACAGCTTGAATGTGGCTCTGGAAGGCTTTCCTCTTCTCCCCCACTGTGTCTGCCTTGCTAAAGACCCTTAGGTTATATTCCTAAGGCTAGCCACCACGGTCTATTCCTTTATAGGCCACTTCGTCCTCCTGTGGCCAACTACCATGGTCCAGCTATTCCAGTATTGAAGTCCACCAATCAAAGGCCCGCTTTGGTTCACCTAATTAATATGCTCAATCTAAATATATGATGCATCCTTGCCCACTCTAACACACCCTCCCCCTTTGCTCTTCTTAAAAGTTACACTTGCAAGGTCATTTTCCTTCTTCTTCTTCTTCTTCTTCTTCTTCTTCTTCTTCTTCTTCTTCTTCTTCTTCTTCTTCTTCTTCTTCTTTTCTCCTTCTTCTTATTTTTTTTTTTTTCTGGTCTGAGTCAGAAAGGGACTTTTCTTCCCTACTTAATAAAAAAAAAAAAAAAAAAAAAAGAAAGAAAAGAAAAGAAAAAAAAAGAAAAGAAAGGAAAAGAAAAAAAAATTCTCTCTGAAAACATGTGTTTGGTGTGGTTTGCACCTAATCTGTGGTCTGAAAGGGAAGCTCTGCTGTACCAGGGTATCCTAACTGTAGAATTATAGAAATGTACCACAACACTGTGTTTACACATTTCTAATTTTTGTTTAACACAAGATACTCCAGTACAATTGATAGAAACTCATTTTCATGGTCTTACGAGTTTTGATGGTTAGTATTTTAAATTATTTAATTATTTTTGTTAACCTGAGATATTTTAGATTTCAATATATGTGAAAATTAGAATTAAATATTTTTGTTGACAATTATTTAACAAATGCCCATAATTAATAAATATAATTTATACAACATTTTTAAAAAATGAGGTCTGGATGCAGAATTCCTTTCCTGATCTTTATCGTGCATTCCTCTGTGTTCACTTTTATATTACGTTGCATTATTTAAAATTTTCCTGATGCATTCCACATCTTAATGATTGAAAAAAAATTTTCATTTTCTTAGTCCCGAAAGAATTTGCTATTGTTCTTATCTATTTTTCTTTTGATGTAAACTATCATGTTCACACAGTTCTAAGAAAACAACTCTGAGGTTAGAAATCAATACCAGTGAGATTACTTATTATATTTTATCAGTGAAGTTCTATAGTTTCCTTCTCCCAAGCTTCTATTTCTTGCTAAGGGCATTTAAAAATATTTGACACATTATCTCATCTAAGTACAACTGAGAAATGATTTTGATATGACTTGCTAACTTGTTGAATTTTAAGGACCAAACACTTAAAAAAATGCTTTTTGTGTGATCTTTGAGGTCTGGACTTTACCTACCTCTCTATAGGCTCCATCCAAGAAGCCCAAAGCTGGCCACTAAGCTTGCAGGCTAAAAGGTAATTCCTAGTTACCTTTGTCAGGACATTAAATCATACTCCAACTGAGGCTTACATCCTCCCTGGCAGCTTAGGTGGTTAATCCCTGCATCAGGGCACCATGCTTGGCTAAGGCAGCGAGGGAGGCAGAGGCAACTCAGCAGCCAGGAAAAGAAATGTCTCGTGTTCAAACTCAAGTTCAAGTTCAAACTGATCATGCATTACGAACCACAAAGTTCCGAATGGAAAGTTCTACAAAAGTAAATGTCAGTTTATAAATCTCTCTGCCCATCTGTCTGTCTGTCTGTGTCTGTCGGTCTCTCTCTATCTCCTTCTCCTCTCTCTATCTCCTTCTCTCTCCATCTCATATTTAATTCCTGGTGAATGCCTCTAAAAGTTTAACAAATTAAACTATATTTCTATATTTCAAAGTGAAATTATTAACTAAGTCAGTTGAATAAGTGAGCTTCAAAATTATTCCTCAGGCTAAAAGGAGTTTGCTTATTAGTTCATGCAACTGTTAAGGATCACCCCTCCCCCCATTTGCTTTTTTTTCACACCATTAAGAGAGTAATGGCAATATTCTGTGAAACCTCTCACCTTTTATGTAAATCAGTTCTGAGCATATTTTAATTAACATTTTCTGTGTAGGGAAAAACCTGTGAAAACCAAATCTATCTTCCCTGGTGTATTACCCTAATTTGTTGTTAATGAACATTCATAAATTATTTCTAATTAACAGTTGCTTTGAAAATACTTCTCAGTTTATAATTTCTACTTCCTTTGCAGGAAATAACTTTCTAGATGTATATAGGGCACATATATTAGTGAAAACTGTCCAAGAACCAAATTTTTACATCTAATAATTGCAGTATAATTCTATAACTAACATCCCTATGATTTAAAATCCTGGGTGTTTTTATGACATTGCAGATAACTCAGCATGTATGTCCATCTCATCTGTGAGTGCCCAGTACCCATCTATACCAGCTAAAAGGTTCTGCAGTCTTGGAACTGAAGATAGAGATGGTTGCAAATGCCATGTTAGTGCTGGAAATCATACCAGAGTCCTCTGTAGGAGGTTCTAGAGTGTCTGGTTAGTTATGTGACATCATTGTGATTCAACTACTTCATGAAGGAGTAGTGATAGTCCCCATTCCAGGGAGCTTTAAGAAAGATGAAATGAAGCTAGCCAGTGCCACATAGTGTGCTGCCAGACAATACTCACACAATTGTCATTCAGGAATATTGTGGCCATCCTGCTGTTTCTTCTACTACTGATTATAATAAAGGGCCTTTTGTTGGAATAAGGGCCTTGATTGGACAAAATATTTACCTTGATTATTCAAACCCTTAGGGTGGCATCCAACTGAAAACACAACCCTGAACCAACATGTCACAAGTATGGAAGATCAATGACCAAACAAACCAGAACAAGCTGTATGTCTCACTAGAGAAAAGCAGGCAAAGTTAACAAGGTTAGACTTTACATCACTAAAATAATCACACCTGTAAAGTCTAGCTTTGGTTATCCACCGAAACAGACCTAAGTTTCAAGAAATGTAAAACCCACTCATATAACTCAAAACATGTAGTGGCTTTAGTTCTCAAAGTTTTCCTCTGCAGAGAGAACACACACAAAACAACTACGTGATACTTAGGCAGGCTCCCTTTGGAGTATGTCAGGTGCAAGAAGAAGACAGAGAAGGCTTCTTGCTCGCTGCTACTTTGTCTTCCTCCTCCTGGGAAACTCTACAGCTGGCTATTTGTCTCCCCGGGCCAAGCAAAACATTTCTGATTTTTTTCATTATAGAATGAACCAAACAGTTGTGATAAGGCTCTCTACTGATTGTGGTTATTTCAACAATGTGTGTTATGACTCGCACTAGAAATCTGTGTAGCAGTATCCTATTTATGACTATACTATTCTCCTATTTATGGACAAATATCTAAATAAAGCTGCCAAAGGACATTCATTTACAAGTGCTTGGGGTCATTATTGGCCGGTAGATGAATAACTTTATTCAGAAACTGTTAAATTTTAGGATTTTACCCTTTCACAAACTATAGGCACTCCAGTTACTCAACATTCCTCTCCAAACTGGAGCTGTCACTCATGCTTTTCAGCTAAGCATGTAGTTTGTAACATGTTACACTGATGTCTTAGTATTAATTTCATGGTGACTAAATGACATTGAACACATTTAGTTTTGTGGCTCACAGGTCATTTCGAAAGCTTCCTTCGTGTAGTATTTGCTCAATCTATTGCTCAAATATTTACTGGTGTCTTTCTTGTTGACTTGGATGGTTCATAATATCCTTATCAGTCATTTTGCTTTTTAGATATAATATTTTGAATATTTTTGTTCATTCTGCAACTTACCTAATCCTAATTCTTATTGGTATCTTTATAAGCATACTTTTATAATAACATGTATTTACACATTTCATGTTTCAAAAATATCTCTTACATATGCCCCATGTAAACATTGACATGATTAGTATATAGGACTCATACTATAATCATCACTTTCTTAAGCGAAGCAGAGATGTTACATTCCTTATTTACACCACTAACTCTCAGTAGAGATGAGATCTTCTTATGCCACATTCAGCATTTTATAGCTATATCATTTATCTAACTCTGCTTTTAAAATATCTAGTTCTCATTTCAACTTCAAATTCTTTAATAAAACTCAATACTTAAAGGGAATAATTTGTAGAAGCCAGTAAGTGAGGAGGATTTATTCAAATGTATAGGGAAAATGTTAACTTTCACTACAGACTCGGTTGTCTTTTTTACACCGTTCTTCATTAAATCTCCATTACCTTACCCAAAGCCTCTCTTTTGCCTATAGAATATAACATCTTGCATATGCAATAGTGTTTGGGTTTGGTGGTTGTATATGGGATGGATCTCCGGGTGGGGCAGTCTCTGGATGGTCTTTCCTTCTGTCTTTGCTCCGAACTTTGCCTCTATAACTCCTTCCATGGGTATTTTGTTCCCCATTCTAAGAAGGAAGGAAGTATCCACACTTTGGTCTTCCTTCTTCTTGAGTTTCATGTGTTTTGCAAATTGTATCTTGGGTAGTCTAAGTTTCTGGGTTAATGTACACTTATCAGTGAGTGAATATCACGTGTGTTCTTTTGTGATTGTGCTACCTCAATCAGGATGATATCCTCCAGATCCATACGACATAGCTCTCTCTTGTGAATCTATGCCAATGCCTGGCAAATACAGAAGTGGATGCTCACAGTCATCTATTGGATGGAACACAGGGCCCCTAGTGAAGGAGCTAGAGAAAGTACCCAAGGAGCTAAAGGGGTCTATAACCCTATAGGAGGAACAACAATATGAACTAACCAGTACCCCCTGAGCTGTGTCTCTAGTTGCATATGTAGCAGAGCATGGCCTAGTCAGCCATCAATGAGAGGAGAGGCCCTTGGTCTTGTGTAGATCATATGCCCAAGTACAGGGGAATGCCAAGGCCAGGAAGCAGGAGTGGGTGGGTTGGTGAGCTGGGCAGGGGGAGGGTATAGGGGGTGTTAAGGATAGCATTTGAAATGTAAATGAAGAAAATATCTAATAAAAAAAGAAAATAAAAAAAAGAATATAACATCTTCTCTCTTAATTCTGTTGGCTATGATGCTGATTTATATGATGGTGTGTGTTAAAGCACTTTAAGTCCCTTCCATGATGATGTGGTTGTCTTTCAAATAACAACAACAAAATCTTAGGTTCATAGGAAGCCACAGGAATCTAGGCTTAGTTACTGGTGTTTTGTTGTAACCTTGCAGAGACTGCAGGAAGTCACCGGCTAACTGCAGGCACTATTCTGAAGAGGGATGGTTGCTACTCGTGTCAGATGCAGACATAAATACCCATACAAAGTAATGACATATATGCACAAATCCTGCTTATCCAATTACCTTTGGATCCTTGTAAATAAAGAGATGCCCATCTCGTAAAACAACACATCGATCTTGAAATTTATTCCCAGACAGTATTTTAGATGGTTCTTCTTTGAGTTTTAAGATGCCTTCTTTGATACTTTTCTCTGTAAAACAGAACACAACTTCTGCAAACTGGGCACATTTTCACTTATTGGGGAATACAATGAAAAACCATTTGTATTTTGAATTTTTCAACATTTATTTTTAGTTATGTGAGTTAAATACTGTGGTGTGTTTATGTGTATGTGTCTGTTTGAATGTATGCCAAGTTAGTGCGGGTACCACTGAGGCCAGTCGTGGGCATTAAAGCCCCTGGAGCTGGAGTTACAGAAGACTGACAGCTGCCTACTGTGGGTGCTGGGAACTGGAATCTGAGAGCAGTAATTCAGTAACCACTGAACTACCTCTCCAGCCAGACCCATATATTTTAAAATTTACAACTTACTGATTATGGACATCCATTGAGGTCAGAGGAATATCTGTAGTCATTTCTCACCTTCTTTGTGAGAGTCTAGAGATCAAACTCAGAACCTTAGGATTGGTTGTAAGAGTCTTTACTTCCTGAGCCACCATGCTAGCCTCAGGATCATATTTCTAAATGTTGGTGACATGGTAAAATGAATATATAGTGATACATGATATTAAATAAAATATACTAATATAGCACTAAGAGGAGACCCATTTCCACTTGGCCACAGGTTTTTGTTGTGGCTTATCTAGAAGCCTGCAATCCTTAAATTCCTTCCTGGCACACCAATGATGCTTCCTATGACACGTTTACTTCAGAGCACTGAAAATTTTAGTGACACATGGGCGATCAAGAAGCCATGCCCCTCACCGGGTACTCATTCAACTTTCACTGCATTCCATTTACAAAAACAGAAGTTGGGTTTCACATAAGTGTGACCCAGAATATGGACAGTAGGCATGATGCTATGTACGTTTCTAAGTATAGGAAGTGTGGCATGAAGGGACAACATGGAAAAGTGACTTAGAAAGAAATGGTACGTATGTACTTTCAGTTGAAAAAGAGTGGCTATTTCACAGAATTATCCTAATGGAAGAAATGGCTAAGTGCGAATCGACTCGGGGAAACCTAACTCACCTTTGTTAATGTAACAGGTCGGAAGAGTCCAAGCACGCTCTAAAGCACTAAATCTCCTTGTAGAGAATGATCCACAGTGTACACTAACAGGCACTACTTCATTTAATATTTGTTTTCCTCTAATCAAATTCCAACACCCTATTACCTTTACTGCCACTCATGCGTGGCCACTTACAGCTTAGTGAAACTTGTTTAGTTACCACTTCAGATAAGAGAACAAATGCTTTCCTCTAACGCTATTGAGCTACTATTTTACAATTAGGAAAACTCTTCAGAATCATGAGTATAAAAGCTGGAGCACAGCTTCTGCCCTGAAGGCAAAGTTCAATGCTCACTGCTGCAAAAACAAACAAAACAAACACACACCGAACAAAACAGAGTACTCGGTATGCTCAAGGCAAACAGATATATCATGCTCTCTCTCAAACAAAGATTTACAAACCTTCGATTCATGTTTTTATATAAAAATATGACCTCCTAAGTGGTGTTCCTTAATACTAACTGAATTCTTTCACTATGGAAGGCCAGCAGTAGTAAGGTGAGAAAAATTAATTCCGATAGCTTATAGATTGCATCTATGATTAAAAACCCACTGTCAGATTTTATTCTTGATTTTAGAGCTGCAAGGGCTAAAGATAGATTAGAAGCTGGGCTGGATTAAAAGTCTTGATTCTAATGCTTTCTCTCCACTGACTAGTAGGTCTCCCAATGGAGCCATACAATGTCTCCGTACTCTATAGTTTCTCCATGGGTAATCTAGTAATTACTAGCGACTAACTCTCAAACTCAGTAGGAGAAATAAAAATGAAATGTTATATGCAAGAATATTATTCTCAAATTTAAGTGAATAAAGGGAAAAAAGGAAAGTTTTTATATCCAATATTTTAAAGCAATAGTTCCCCTTGAAGTAGGTTAGGTTGAACCTTCAAACTTGTGAACTTGTGTGTGTGTGTGCATGTGTGTGTATAAATAAATATATATATATATATATACACATCAGCAAGAAGTTATAGAGGGTAGAATACAAATAATTTCAACTAAGTTATGACTCATACTCCTCTTTTTACTGTGATTTTCTTAAGTCTACTAATAATAATGGTTTTAACTGCTGAAGTGTAAACTTGTCAAAAGCTATTATATTTAGACTGCTTAATTCTAAGATGAATGTATTCTAAAGGCATCTGTCATGTACAACAACATAAATATACAAATACATACAGATACTTATTCATATGACAATTTGATTCTTTTGAGTAAAATTTTATCGTGGTAATTTAAAATAAATTTATATTACAATATGATTCAACAATATAAAATTATATATTCTGGAATATTACAGAAGGCTAAATTTAGATTTTACTTGTGATGCAGATGCAGAAACTTAATAGGAAGAAAATGAAGTAAAAGATGGTCTTAGGACAATAGCTCTGCTGAAGGCTAAATTGCAACTTAAATGAAGTTTCATTCTCTTTATCTCAATGTTTCAACTTTAATCCCCAAGGAAGAAATTAAATTATTATTATCTTTTTTTTCAAGTTAATTAACTCACAACTACAATCCCCATGACACTAAATGATTCTCAGCAATGAAATGATGTTCCTGAACAAACACAGGTTGAGTTTTAAGCAGTGGCAAGAAAAACTTACACCATGTGCTTATATAGAAGTACATTATATAAAAAGTACTTGTATAGAATCACACTATCTCATTACCTTACATGAGCAGTAATTAAATGCGGTATGGCTGTAACATTGATTCTGACTAATAACTACATTTTAAGTAGGACAGCTGAGGATACTAAAAGTCTTATAGAGCATATATTGTACAATTAAGTTCTCAAGTTAGGAAGTGATGGGCAGATGATTTCTAAAACTATCAAACACATGCTTATACCATAAAATGAGGAAGAATCTGTCATAGGATCAATAAAATCCAAGGCAAACACACCCTTATATCTAGGATTGAATGGCAGCTACTAAGGAGATAGAGAGTGATGATGAAATAGGTCAGGGACTTTGGGAAGAAGAGATACTTAGCAAATGATATTTTAGTGAAACTCCTTAAAATTGCTAGAGCACGTTCTGGACCAACTTTGTTTTTAAAAAAAGTGTTTAAACATTAGCTATCTGTTACTTAGAGAAAATGTGCAGGGATCCCAATGCAGAAGTTAGGGCAAAGTCTGAAAGAGATGAAGGGGTTTGTAACCCCATAGGAAGAACAAAAATATCAACCAACCAGACCTCCCCCTCCAACCAGAGCTCCCAGGGACTAAACCACCAACCAAAGAGTATACATGGAGGGACCCATGGCTCTAGCCACATGTGTAGCAGAAGATGACCTTGTCCAGGATCCCAGGGAGGGGAGGCCCTTGGTCCTGAGGAGGCTTGATGACACAGGGTAGGAGGATGCTAAGGCACTGAGGCAGGAGTGGGTGGGCAGGTGGCAGATGGGGAAGCACCCACATAGAGGAAGGGGAGGGAGGAAGGGATAGGGGTATTGTGGAGGGGAAACTGGGAGGGAGTTACACTTGAAATGCAAATAAATAACCAATAAAAATGGAAAAGGGACAGAAAATGTGGTTGCATCTTTTAATCTTGTTCTCAGAGCACTGATATCTCCTTGGTCACTAAGGATTTTTAAAGCCATAAGAATGGGAAAATGATCTTTCCTATCATTCCTTCAGTGCTTTCAAGGACGATTTTTTTCCTTAAGTGAAAGTTTTTTTCTAATACATTGTCATTGAAATCACATTGGCTTTGCTTACACTATTCTTCCTTAGATTCAAATCGTTGGGTGTAGTGAATATCACAAACGGCATAATAATATTAGAGTAGGTAGTCACTCTGATTTAAGACACTTTGGTCAGTGCATACACACAGGAGTCTGAATACCTAGCTCACCCCTAATCTATCACATAATATTCAAGACATTAAGGAAGTCAAGGGTACTGAAAGACATTCATAGCTGAAAACCATCATTTAAAAAACCGACTTTTTAAAATGTCTACAGCCAGTTAAAAAACAGACAATTCCAACTTGTAATACATGTACAAATAACTATAATAAAAGATGTTACTCTACCTTAAAAATCTGAGTTTCAGTCAAACCCTTTTAAAACATTGATGGAACATTCATGGAATAAAAAGTAACATCTTTAAAGCAGTCTATTATTCCTATTTGGAGCCCCAAATACAAGTACTAATAGAAAATGCTTTAATCAAAATGCTTACTTATGGTATTTCTCTAGCATCCTATTCACTTTGTGGGATATACATTAATTCTGGGAAGAATGAATGTATACTTGTTAATCCTCTTATAAATGAGGTAGGGGCAATTTGAAAGTAGGGATTTCTTTAGTGGCTTCCACACTTGTAAGATGAATGCAGGAAATACTAACAGGAAATACTAACAGGAAATAGTTGCTAACGTTCTACTTAGAAAGAAGGTTTCAATCAATTGTCTAAAAATAAAAAAAAATGAATTAATGAAAAATCAGCTTCTACAGTACAGGCTGACCACTGAACTATCATCTATATCTACTAGCGGGGGAAACATCAGTTTTCCTCAATGTAGAAACACTTCGATGTATCAACCACTCGAGGCTTGGCCTCATGTTCAGGAGTAGTTGACGAATATATAATGGACTACATGTTGTGTGTGTGTGTTTGTGTTTGTGTGTGTGTGTGTGTGTTTGTGTGCACACACAAACATATGAGCTTTTATTTCATATATAACAGTTTCGTGGTCTTTTTTTAGAGGGACAAGGATTGTTTTGTTTTGTTTTCTTATTGGTCTGTTGGGTTTTTATTTGTTTTTTTGAGAGCTGCTGTGTAGAGAATGGGAAAGAATCTGAAGGACTTAGGGGAGGGGGAGAAAAACATCAGGACATATTTGAATTTAAATGTCATTTTAAATAATAAAAAGTATAATAAAAAGTACCACCTTAGGAAGGCTTTCCTGCCTCTGGGTTCCTCAGTGGTTACAGGGGATGTTGAGAGAGACCTGGACACAGTCACTGACTCCAACCCATCAGGAGGGTACATCGGAATATCGGAGGCACTATGCTGCTCCTCTGATACTCAGTTCCTTAGCAGTGCTGTAGACAGCAGATCATAGCGCAGATTTTCTCATGTTTTCTTAATCAACTAAATCTGTATCATCCCGATTTTTTTTTTTCATAATTGAACAACCATGAAGTGTACACCTGCTTAGGAGATCCCATCTCAATTTGCACAAAACCTTGCTTTCCAGCACAGTACTTTAACTTTAATTCCTTGTATTTTTTATGAATATTTGATCAGGGGAGTAGTAATCAATCAACAGCTAAGATATTGCATGCTGGTATAAATTTTAAACAACTGTATATGTAGACAATGAGACAACATTAGAAGGATATTATTACTGAAAGGATAATATTGGTTATAAAAGAAAATGTATTTCTATCTAAAACAAGGGAATGGCTAGATATATGCCATAATATAAAGGAGATAATTCACAAGGAAAATGCTTTTTCTTTGATAATTTAAATTTTTGAGGGGTCTAGAAATAAAACACATGGTCTTGCAAATTCCTATTAGATTTGTTTCTAAATCTACAAAGCTGGCTCAAGCTTTCCCTCATATATTTGCCCTGCTTCACTTTCTAAAAAAATAACAGACAGACAAAAGATACTCTACAGATGTTCTAAATTGACACCACTGTCATATAATCTAGAAAATAAATCGTACAGACCTGCTCTGTGCTT
The DNA here is from genome assembly GCF_000001635.26 of Mus musculus. Classification (NCBI taxonomy): domain Eukaryota; kingdom Metazoa; phylum Chordata; class Mammalia; order Rodentia; family Muridae; genus Mus; species Mus musculus. The sequence goes on from NC_000071.6 coordinate 62,627,711, forward strand.
TTCAGACTCATTAGCAGAATCCTGAAACTAAATATCCGAATCTTTCACTCTCTCACACTCTCCCATGCTGTGACTCTCACACAACGGCAGACATCCCTAGTGTGTGTGTGTGTGTGTGTGTGTGTGTGTGTGTGTGTGTGTGTGCACGTGCGCATGTGTGCATGTGTGTGTGTGTGGGGGGGGGGTTGCCATGACATTCTCTAGCTGAGAAAACTGGTCTGTGACATGGATGTCTGTTGCATTCTCATGATTAGGTGTGAGCAGGATGGGGCTCAAAGAAACAGGTAAAAGGATTTGAAAGAAGATAAATGTTGTAGAAGGCTATGTTTCTGTACTAAAAATGGTATGTGTTGGCTTATTTAGATGACTGAAAGTAAATAATGCATTTGATGAAAATAATCTGAAATGGAATAAAACAAAAACGACGGTACTATGAAATTAGAAATTATCATAGAAAACGTTGCTATAATTAACTCACTGACAAGGAGTTCAGAGTAGACAGTCACACTGAGCATGCCCACAGCATCTCAGAGCTCCCCCAGGAACCCCCCCTTTTAATTTTAATTTTTAAAATGCTTAAACGAGAGTCCAATTTATTTCCAATGCAGGACAAGTTACATTCTCTAATTTTCACTTGTAAAATAGAATAACATGAAAACTGACACAGACTTGTTAAAGAAAAAACACCACTACCACCACCACCACCAACAACAACAACAACAAAACGAGCATTACAAAAAGCCTAGGGCAGAACCTAGTACTAGTGTGATGTTAACTGGACACAGGAATATAAACTGCACTTAAGTTCTTAGCTTTATGCTCATAGTTTAGTGCAGCTCTCAAGCCTCATCAAAGAAGTTTCTTTTTGCAGTAGGTGCCAATTAACAGAGATCGACAATAGGTCACTGTATAGAGAATAAGAGACTGTGGAGTGTGTAGCTCCCAGTGAGACTCCCAAACCACACTCCTTCCTCTCAAGGCTCAGGGATCAGTAGCAGAGCAGAGCAGAAAGACACTAAGTGGCTGTCTGCAGCAAAACAGTTTTTTCTGGACATGAAAATGCGTTTGCACACATACACTCATAGCAGGCACTGCATGGGTAAGACTTGCAGAAAAGGCAAAGTAGACAAAAATCCCAATGTGGATGAGGGAGGAGTTCATGAAGTCCCACCCCTGTCTAAGGAGCTATTGGGATAGAGTCAGTTCCAGGGACGCAGGTCCTGAGAGTCTAGCCAAGAGCTAGTGGCTGCTCCCACATCTAAATATATACAGGCAACATTAAATGGATTCAATGGATTAACAGAGCGCAGTGGGCAGAGAGAGGCAGAGGGCCGGACGTTCTGACAGCTTCAGAGGGTTAGACCACTGTCACTATGGCAGGGAGTATGGTGGCCAGTAGCCATGTTGCTGGAGCCTGAGAGCTACAGTCTATTATGCTGGCAGTAGGCCAACAGAGAAGACTTGGCCTGAATGGACATTTGAAATCTCAAAGCCTATTCCCACTGACACAACTCCTCCAACAAGGTTCCTCCTCCTAATTATTTCCAAACAGTTCACCAATTCCGAGCAAGCATAAAGCATACTCTCACTCAAACCAGCCTAAGTGATGAGAAGGAGGACAAGTTGAATGGGAGGAAAGGGTTAGGGACTTGAGCTAATGTACTATATTCATGTTTAAATAGTAAATAAATTATTTTTAAAAGTGTAAATGACCCCTGGTATGTAGTGCCTGGTTAATTGTATGTGAATAGGAAGTAACAATAGATATTGTTGACATTATGTATTAAAGTACTAGGCAAGTTCATGTCAACAGACCTCAATGTATATAACTGAAGATTGCTTTATAGGTAAGACCAGTGGAAATGCTGTTCTAAGCTGTAAATTAATGACAACACAACAAAGAAAAGTTTCAAAAATCAAGCTATTGACATCTCTGCTGAGAAACTGTTGTCTATGATTTTCCGAACTCTTGTTGATCTCTGCAGTGTGGTCCCATTCTTTGGTGTTAAATGGTATGTCCTTGCTTTTGTGCTTATTTGATTTCTAATGTCATCAAAATAACATCGAGACTTATACCACACACACAGGCTCAGAGGCTAGTTAAGCTTGTGGTTCTTAAATGGCCAGAAATGCCAATGTTATTAAAGAAGACTCACTGTAAAACAAAAACTGGAACACAACACGCATAAGCACAAACTACCCTCAGAAATACAAGGCATTCTTCCATCACATTACCCTGGACCACCAGATGAACCGCTGCCACCACAGCGCTACACACTAAACTGGTGCACAGTTCTACGAGAGCAGATTCTGTATCTTGCTACTCCTTTCCGCATTTCCAGACACCACTCTTGTCTTAATAACTGCTCGTAGGCCACTTGAACTTTTGACCACCTTCTCAGAGTGAAGGAAGCATGCTCACCTCTGCACTGTTTAATGCTGTCAATGGTTAAGAATCTCTTCACCACAAGATACGCAGAACCAGGCTCAGCTAATGAACTCCACTGAAGCACCTGCTCCAACACATTCTCTGTGTAGTGAAGTGGACGTTCTGCAAACACAAACCGAGTTAGTACAAGTGTAGAAACAGAATTACAGGTTTGAAGACATCTTGAGCACAGGTATATATGCAACAATGTAAACATTTTTCCTTAAGCTGTAATAAAACAAGAATTGCAAACAAGAGACTGAAATACCTAGATAGGTGACAGCCTTCATCCAACTTGTTATAGACATTAATCTATGAAACTGCTATTTTAAAATTTAGAAGTACTCCCTTTAAGATAAAACCTCATTTACTAAAATAACCATGTGTCTTAGTCTGTTTTTAATTTTTATAACATTTCTATTAGCATGTGCAATTAAATAACTTTAAAGGGACTAGTAGCTTAATCTTATCCAATATTTATAAGCAAAAAATTAACCCTTTGTTCATCTCAACGAGATTACAATCTTATAATTTTAAACAAATAATAATGAGTAATTTATAGCTAGGATTTTCATCATGAGTCAATATCATATCACAAAATATGATTTCAGGGAACATTTTAAAAGAAGAAATACTATTGAGCAATCTATGTTTAACTATTAATAATAATATATGAACCTTGTGGCAATATTATAAATTAGCTCTATATAAGAAGCCACAAGCAAGTAATGATGTCCTAAGCAAATCTCTTTGCTGACTCTTAATATCTATATATCTTGCTTTAGAAAAATTCATCATACTCTCTTCACATGGGGTATTATAAAACATTTTCAACGGTAATCAACACTTGATAGGGAAGTTCTCTTTGTGGATTAAAATATGTCAATTCATTAATAAAGATGTGTGCATAAAAGGAGCCTATTTGGGGGAAATAGAAACTTTTCACAGTAGACTATCAGTGAATAAAGAAGCAGGCAGAATATATATTCTACTGTGAAGGTTAGAAACAGCCACAGCTCTATCCTAACTCTGCAGCTGTGTAGCAGCCAATGATTTCAGACCCCAATTGTACAGTACACTATGCAGTTGAAGTACTAATGCTGATTCCATTGAAACCGATGACAGAAGAGTATGGGACAAGTCCATTGCCTCCTCTTCTGCTATGACTATATTATCCAAGAGGAGAGAAGCCATCAATAAACACAGATCCACAAAAGGGAGATTAATATTTTGGCTTTGTGTCCATAAGGAAATGCAATTCTTCTTTCTGTGCTCATAAGAGCCTGCCTCCTTATTACCATAATGGCTATTACCCACGCATCATAAAGATTCATAAGCACACAGCACAGTGTGGATGAAACAGCAGACTGTGTAACTATCCCAGGACTGAAGTCCAATGTGAGTTTACTTCATGGTCCATAAATTAACAACAACAAAAAAATTCATCAGAAAAAACAAGACATTGGTCTTTTTAAAACCAGCCAAAGGATATGAAGATGAAAACTGTGCTATATTCATTTTACTTTTTCAAGTATTTTCTGAAAAAATGGACAAAGGTCAAAATTTCTCATAAGTGGTTATGCGAGTCATAATTCAATAGATTTGGAAGTATATACATCCAAATTTAAACTAATCATAGTAAGTACTCCCTTTACACAACTGTTATTTAAATCACATGGAGGATGATAACAGCGATCCAATTAGCAGTTATAATTTCCAGAACAGCCACTGTGTCAGGTGCTATATGTATCATCTATCTATCTATCTATCTATCTATCTATCTATCTATCTATCTATCTATCTATCTTTCTATCTATCTCTACCTATCTATCTTTCTATCTATCTCTATCTATCTATCTATCTAACTATCTATCTATCTATCTATCTATATCCATTTCTATCTATCTCTATCTAGATATATGTATATTTATATATATGGATATATGTCTGTCTATCTATCTATCTATCTATCTATCTATCTATCTATCTATCTATGCACAATGACACTCTTTATTACCTGTTATTAATCTTCCTACTTTACATGTAAAAAACCCTTTTTACTTAACTTCTACCTTTACCTAGTCTTCTAATTAAGAACCAGAGATTTGATTCTTAAACATATTGGAATAAACCCTGATATTTATACACATTGCACATAATAGTTTCTCATATGTAATTTTTGGGAGGGAAGAGAACACAAAGACATTTTTGAGTCCCAAACAAGGCAAAATAAGGGAACAATCAGTTTGCCTTCTTCCCATCACTTGGTCATCCTTTGAGGGGAATACATAAATAAATAGCAGCAATAGGTTAAAAATTGCATCCATAAAAATTATGACTGAGCTGCAGATGATGCAAGGTAGGTATAACACTGTTGCTAGACTAGGGGATCGGTGTGCCATGGAATAGAATTGGTAATGAAATTTCTGATTGTCAGAAAACTTGTACTAAATAGGGCCATTATTACACTCAGTTATAAGCAGATTTCATATTGACAAAACTGTGTTCTTAATATAACTGAAATGTGTTACAGTAGATACAGAAGCTTGATAATGAGCAGATAATTAATTCTTGTCACAAAATCTAAGTGTATTTTTTCTGATCAGAATCACTGTATGATATAATTGGGGAGGGTGAAAGCCTTGCAGACCCAATCTCCTAGATAAGGAAGAGAGTTGAAAATTAGGAGATAAATATTATAAACCGCCAAACATTACTAAATGACACAAACTTCAAGTTTAAGAAAGGGATGAGAAACATGAAAAATGGACGGACTTATCAAACATTATTTGAACATAAAGTCTTAAAAGCATATGTTTGTTTATGCTGATACTCTCGGACTTCTTTCATGGAAGAGTATATAAGATAGGGCATGTATCATGTAGAAGGAGGACATAACCTAGAAACAGAACTTCATACCGTCTGCTTGAAGCATTTGATTAAAAAGAAAATAAGGCTAAAGAGAGAACAGATTAAAAGGTTCTACAGCTCCATAAAAGACAATGCCATAACTGTTTACATCATACGCAAAGAATGAACCTCGTCAACATAGTTCAATAGGAGAGCTATTGAATTTTCATCAGAAATAACAGCTGCTACCCTTAAATATCTGCCATTTGTGGTACAGGTTTTCAAAAATGATTATGGCACTTTTACATCTAATTCTTAGTCTCAAACTCAAGAGAGCAAAAGCCCTGCTCTATCCCATGTGGTATTTTATTAGCATTTTACATATACACGAGGAGAAGAAATTTAAAATATTAATAAAAATACATATATCTTCCAAACCATAGTATCTATAAGAGAAAAGGAAATCTTTTGCTATCATATTTCTATATAGGAGTTATGTGTTTCATAAAACCAAAATCCTCAGTGCAACCTCCTGAAATGAAGCTCTTTGAGGAGATAATGCTTTAGTCAGGGACTGAAGTGCTCTTAGGGTATGGTGGAATCTGCGCCAAGTATTCTGTAAGGAAAAACAGCAGATCATGGGAGCATGCCCTTGAAGGGGAAACTGAGACCCTGACACTGTCTCTTTGCTTCCTCCCTATCAAGTGATGAGAAGCGTTCCCCGCTCCAAATACTCCACCCAGATCTTTTGCCCAGCAAAGGATGGAAGTTTGACCAATCACACACCGAAACATTTGAGTGGTGAGGGAAAAGAATTCTCTTCTCCTTTTACATGGTTTATTACAGATGTTTATTACAGATATTTGTTACAATGACAGAAAAGCAAGGAACAGAAAATCAACAGAGAGAACGGGTCTGATTACAGCTTACACGTGGGTCGGAAGTCTATGGGACTGATTTTTGGGAGGAGGTTGGAAATATGAGGAGAAGCATACTAGAGACCCAGCATGAAATACACAGAAATGAACCGACTCTTTGGTTTCTACTACAGAAAAATAGATTATAGATATGAATGTGGATAATAAAGGTTAGGGTTGTAAGTTCAGACTAGACACGAGGACTCCATTAATAACCTCAGCAGACAATATTAATGTTTCATCATGGCAAAGAAGATGTCTATATTTTATCCACGTCTTGAAAGTATGTGGAAGGCCGAAATGATAGAATAATCAGAAACAGAGGAAGCAGAGAAAAGAGGATTTTTGAAGATGGAAGAAAACCTTGGTGATAATGTCAATAGATATCTTTTACCCACAAATATAATGAGGACAGAAACCAAACCCATTCCATTACGAGAAAAATCAAAAGAATCTCAAACTTATGGCTATATATTATTCTTTATTTAATCAAGAATTTCATTTTACAGCTATTACTTATGATGCACTATCTTAGAAAATGGAGGCAAAACAAAACTAAAGAAAGATGCATTCTCTACTTCTGCCATGAAGCTTCTCTTAAGCCAGGGAGTATGAGCACCATAGCAGGTTATGGTAGAGTCATTTTGGGTGTAGACTTCAAAGGAGGTAATCAAGTGCAGGTAGGGGTTGGCTGATGTGTGCAAACCAAAGATATACATGGAAAAAACCACTTCCTAATGCAAGCCAAGCATAAAGAATTTATGATAATCAAACAAATATGTAAAAACAGAAAGGATAACCAAAGGAATTATGTAAGGACAAACACAATGTTTGACAATGGACAGAAGAAAAAGAAAGTGTAAACTAGATGAAATGATAGAAGACTCAAAACCATGGAAGGAGTTCTGAAAATAGCCTGGAGATCACCACAGGAGAAAAGAAAGGTCGCCTGCAATCGATAGCACAGGACATCAGCTACCACAATGCTGAAAGCAGGGCTGCTGAGTTTCACAGTTGGGAGGTCACAGGAGTCACTTGTCAGAGCAGTTCTGTCCAGGGGGGACAGAGTCTAATGAAGGCAAGTACTGAGAACTGACACCCAAGCACTAGGGATACTGTACCTTGACAAGATATATTGACAATATCATATCCTAAGTCCCATTAATTTTCAAGGAATTATGCATGTAAAAAGCAAATGAGTAAAAATATCAAGACGGAGTGGTGCAGGCGTGCCTATATATATAATCCCTTATATTCTAATGCTGACTCCAATATCCCAAATAATGCACCCTGGGGTAGATCAAAATTGAATTTTAATTTTTTTCTGGAGCCTTGTGGGGTGGCAAGGTTTTCTTTTTGGCAGTTTGACAGCTATACTTGAAAGGGTCCCAAGACCTTAGTAGATATCAGCTAGACAGATGGTCAAGGTACAATGAAATTCTGCATCTTATTTTTTTTTGTCCTATAGGTCTTTAATACCAAATGGTGTCATTAGAATGTTAAGCTTATTCAGCACTTGGCAACCAGGGTAGTCAAGGTGGTTTAAAAGGTCTCTTTATTCTTCAGTTTCTTTGTGAAATATGAAAAATTGAGAAATAGGAGAAATTCAAACAGCCAAATGAGCAGTTTTTGCTCTATGTAAAGTTATTGATTTACACTGGGCAACAATCTTTTAAATATGTATTCTTACTAAATAAAGAGCACACAGATACAAGGTGATAGTGAGGTGACATTTAGGATATTGGTATAAGTCACAGTTTGTCCTTGTGAATAAAACTATTACGTGATGAGGCAGAAACAGAGACACCTAACACTTTATACTATATTTATATAGTTAATGAAAGAATTAATTATTTTGATGAGCCAACATCATATGAAGTCACTCTCAAGTGGTGATAGCATATGTCAAGACAGGCAGAGAGGTAGAACAGAATTCATAATGAGATGTGAACCTTTAGGAAAACAGCAAATGTTAGCAATGGCTTGTCCCAAAGTGTCTGTCACTGTATAAGGGATTTAAGAATCTCTAGCATGAAAGCCACTCACCTAGCTCTTCATTTTCAATGACTTCAAAGGTGGCCCAAATATCCCCTTTCATAGGAATGATATTTTTTATCGCTAATATATCATTCGTTAACTCTTCAGCTTCCATCACAGGAGATATCTGTAAGAGATGGGATATAACTTCAAAGATGCCTGATATAGAAGGTGTCTTGTCCTAAGGCAATAAAGTAGCATATCTCATGATTCTCTACAAAGAAAACACTATGATGAGACTTTTTTCCCATAAAATATACTGTAATATCAAAGTAAAGAGGTACTGTAATATAGACATATTGGGGATAATTATTTTCTTAGCATGTTCTTATGTTACTCATAAGAAATTCACCTAGTCTCAAAACAAAAGAAAACAACAAAACAATAACAACAACACAAAACAAAACCCAACTCTACCATAAAAGTCTGGTAATTTTCTCACAGTAAAATTTCATTTGTCTTTCTATAATCAAGAGTGAACAGTTACTTGGCATATTCAGGTTGGACTCTAAATATTATGAAGATGATTAGGTATTATCTGTTATGCCAAGAAGCCCCAGGGTTTTGGAGCCTGCGGTGTTCCCTGCCACGCCAAGTGACAGATGGTAGCATACTACCATACAGAGTGCATTCAAGTTAGTATCTCAGGAGTCCATTGATTCTGCAGTGCAAGTCTGGGGCCCAGACCCACACGCATCTCACAGTCAGAGGGCACTGTGTAAGCATGCCACCTTTACAGGGAGTCTGGGGTTTGTATCAGTTTCTTCTTAGTTTAGGACTTGACAATTATGACTGTATAATATTAAAAACAACACTGTTTTCTTTAGTTAGAATTCACTGATAATGTTAAAAGCAGTCATATTAATCATTAGAGCACTGCAATAGTAACTTAGTTTGCATGTTCTTAGCAAATGAACATCCTAAAAAGTTTTCTTAGATTTGCTCATCAGCCCTATGTGTGTGTGGTATGTGTATGTGCGTGTGTGTGTACATGTGCACTTGTGTGCACATCTTTATAGATAACTCACTCATTTATGAAATTCAAGGATTAGTTTATGAAATCTATTAAATACATAATGGAAGACAAACCTTTTGTATTCATAGAAGCTCAAAGAATTGAAAACTTACAAAGGACCTCAGCATCCAGGAGCAACTTGGAGAACATGAAGCAACAGAAATAGAAGGTGCAAGAGTCTATAATGCCTCAAATCTGCATTGCTCTAAAATATTTTAATTTAGTATTATTATATTATGTGTCTGGATGTTTTCCCTACATGTATGTCTGTGTACTACATGAATTCCTAAAACCAACTGAGGCAAGAGGATTTTGGATACACTAGAATTGGATTTACTCATGGGGTAAGCCGCCATGTGGTTTCTGAGAATCAAACTAGGGTCTTATAGAAGGGCAGCCAGTGCTTTCTCCAGAACTGGAAATGAAAGAAAGAAAGAAAGAAAGAAAGAAAGAAAGAAAGAAAGAAAGAAAGAAAGAAAGAAAGAAAGAAGAGAGAGAGAGAACACCTTCTTAAAGAACTAAAAGCAATGAGAAAACCAGTATGTGAAACAGGAAGTGCCTTGAACTATACACTCAGGAAAGGGTTAATTTACAGATGTAAACATCACTGCAATGAACATCTAGGATGGGTTATGTGATCCAGGTTTGTGCTATGTTCTTAATGTCTTTTAATTCCCATTTTCCATTTCCCTAAAACGTAGTATATGCTTCTAGAGCTTGACATCAGAATCAACAGAATAAACACAATGACATCATTGCTTTTCAGTCTTAAAGCTATATGTACATTATATTGATTATTACTAAACAGTTTGTTACTGTTATTCAGCCTTTCCAGATTACCTAGAGCTATATAGGTTTTTATTTAAACACAGAAAGAAAATATAGGAACTTTGCCAAATTGTCATAAATAGTACAACTCTATTAGAAAAAGAAAATTAAAAGATGCTTTAATATATATATGTATATATATATACACACACACATGCATATATGCATATATATTCTATGACATATACTTTAAAGTATATAAAATATAACCTATATATACATATATATGTATGCAGACTATTTTATATCTTCTACTACCAGCAATAGACTTTTGCTAAGTGATTTAATCTGTAATTTAATTTACAAGACCTTCTCATATCTAGCATAACCACAGTGATACACTCAGAATAAGAACAGTGATGCACCTAATGAATAAAAAATGACTTCCACAGAATCTGATCATAGACTCTGTGATCATGTTCCGACGCCATGTCCTAAGCAAGACAAGTAATGACATACAGTGCTAATATATAACCCCTGGAATTAGCCAAGTTAAGAGCTATAATGCATTTAACATCGTAGGAGCTTAAAGCATAGAATGAAGTGAATTTGTATTAACTAGAAGAATGTGAACTCTTTACATAGAAAAAATTCAGCTTCCTAAGCAAGAACATGAAATAGTTCCATCTGCTACCATCCCTAAAGAAGCCAAATTATTGAATACAATGAGATGAAAATTATGTATTTTTATCTCTGCTCAAAGAAAAGAAGGAGTTCCTGAATATTCTAATTTAAATGTTGGAGTGTAAGAACTGAGGCTGGGCATTAATAGTAATATAAATAGGTACTAACTAAACAGCTATTTAGAAAATAATTTGCTATGTGTTTACATACATTTAGATTAGAAAGACATTTGATAGGGAAGAAAATGGAGACTGAAGCAGAGTAAATAACTTGTCTCCTGTCACAATCTTAGGAAGAGGAGAAGCAAGTACTGGTTCTCAGCTCCTTTCCTACATGGACACAATCATCGCAACGAGCATACAGATGACGCTTTTTTCCAAACAACTTAAATCCTCGATTCCTAGGGGATGGATCTAGGAAAGGTCACTCTTGTCATCAGTCACTGTTTGAACTGAAGAAAGCCTGAACTACAAAACATGCTAGAAAATATGTCAGCTACAACCAGCTCTGAGGATTCCAACGGTATACTTTATATCCTTCCTTAAGACTCACCCGGATTATAATACTACAGTCTGGCTCCTTTCTTTCCACAAACACTTCAATTAACAAGTCTCCAGCCTGGGACACCTAGAGAGGACAGATGTGAAGATAGCATGTGTCAGTCCATCACGAAATGACAGATACAGCACCTGAGAGCTACAAAATGCTTGTCATATTCTCCTAAATGTATAGCAATGAAACTAACTCGAGTCCCCTGCTCACCAGTATTAGTACTTATTTCAAAATGTGCTTGATTACAGACAAGAGGGGCTAAAGTTTAGAGTCTAAACAAATGGTATTGATAGCAACAGCAATCACAGTATGACATTTGTCTTAATGCCATGTTCAAGACCTTAGTGTCTTCAAACACTGAAGCACTGACTCTAGAATTAATGGAGGCTGTATTTGACAAGAGTGTAGGAGCCACAGCATATGTAAAGCCCTTAATCTATGTGTACATAATCTCACAAGACAAAATAAGCCTTGCTCAATTTTCATGCAGCTGACACATTCAAACACTGAAACTTGGAGATAAGTTGCATCAAAGATGAACTAAAATTATAAGCAGGGAAGGTAATTTAACAAGGAACATAAAAGTAGAATAATAGAATAAGGAAGAGAAGCCAGATAAGCTCTAGTTTGTATTATCCATCCCGAAGCAGAAAGGAATACTTATTTGGGTCATTACGTTCCCAAACAGAGCCTAAGTTAACAAGTTACAAATAAAAAGAGCAAGGACAAGACAGCACAGTACATACCAACATCAGGAAATACAGGCTAAGGAATAAGGCAAATCTTTTTTTTTTCAGAAATCCACTGTATAATCACTTAAAATATCTATTATCAATATTTGAAAAATATTCTGAGATGTAATCATTCTGAAACTAAATTTTCCTTAATTATCTAGTAAGTAAATCTGTGGGAGAAAGATTTAAACTGTCCTCTGAAGAAGTATTTCTCATTATGTTGTCACTGTATGCTGGAAAAGCATATTTCCAATGTTTCTGTCTCAGTTTTGAGTCTACATACAATTTCTAGGAGAAAGAGCTGACATTTCTGTCTTTCACTGTTTGTATAAACATCACAGTAAGAACAAAACATTGTAAAAATTAAAAAAAAAAAAAGACAAACTCACTGAACACGTAGAGTGAGCCACAAAGTGAAGTAGCTAAGAAATTAAAGCAAGATTACCATAATACCACAAAAATCAAAGCTTAAAGTAGATGAAGCAAGACTCAAGCACAGATAACCAAGTTTCCACATTATTTTTAGTGTCTTTCTCAATTATTATAATACACACATACATTGTTTTATTTATTGTAAACCCAAAGTGTCCAAGCTTGGCTTCCGTGTTGTAAATTACAAGCAGACACTCAGGCAGTAACAATAGAGATTAGATTGCCAGGGTATTTCTCTCAGGCTCACAGTCCTTCATTTCAGGACTGAATAACCCAAACTGAGAATTACAAGCAGTGATAATAAGCAAGATTATTTTCAGTGTCGTGTTAAAGCTAACTTCTCTGTAAGTTGCATTTATCACCTTCAGTCAAGGTGGAGGGACTCATTAGTTAAGTAATTAATATCACAGTATTAGTTCCAGGAGACCTAAGCATGTGCTCATCCATTCCATGCAGAATGATAGCGCCGGTGATTTCTTTAATTACAAGTCGATGCTTCTAGACTGAAGCAAGCTTTGGGTCTGACTAATAAGCAGGAATTCGCCTCGTTATCTGAGTGTAATTGTGAACTGAGCACATTTGACCCATTTCTATTATTTACAGTGAAACCCTGAATCCATTATCATCCCTAGTTACCAGAAGATGATTAATGATCAACCTTAAGTCGTTCCAGTGAATTCATCAAGCAAGGTAAGGAACCCTGGACAAGCAAGATGGATCCTGAACACACAAATCCAACGTAAGCTAGCTAGGAAAGCGAGACAGGATTTAGAAAAGCAGACTAATGACCAAAGTTAGTATGCGTGACACAGGTCACCTTAGAAATGGTCTCATTAATACAATCAGCAGAGAGCATGCAGAGCAGAAGCATGGAAGAAATCATTTATGATTCTCTAAGTTTAAGAGATAAAAATCACTATACTGTGTGATTTTACTATTTATTCTAGAATTTCTTTGGCTTTAAATGCTTCCTTTGAAACCCACTGGCATAGCAAAGAGTGTTTTGGTTTTAGTAAATATTAGTCACTGTTTCCTCAAAGTTTAAGGTGAGATTAACATGTTCTGCATGTACACATCAGGTTTCAGAGGTGCCCCAGGCCTTTATCAGTCTCTTTCACTTCAAATAGGAACTTGAACGCACACAACAAATGCATTTACAAAAGTTTTGTTTTCAAGTCTTTAGAGACTAACTCTACTCACTTGAGTGTCTTTCCACTTGGTTATAAAGCTATTTTCTATGTCCATTTGTTTGACTTGGTCTTCTTTAACCTGTTTAAAATATAATTTGGAATATTCTAATAATGTAGAGTACACAGAGCAAGGTGGGCTCTCCTTCACTGAGCTCCTCTGGAATTTAAGTAACAACAAACTACGAACAGACCAGAATGGACATCATTAGCATCATCTTGATCACAGGAGCAACCCCAACTAGGGCAGCATGAAGCCAGCTAGACAGCTTTGCAGGGCTTGGAATGTGCTTTGATGATGCCCCATCAGCTGGCAGAGTCTCATGAAAACCATATAGATTTACAACCACAGGTTCCCATGGACAATTTCTGAAAGTGCTCACAGGTGGGACACCAGACAAATGACTGGAACCCAGCTATTCCTTAAGGGCTTATTAAACTTTTAATAGAAATCTTAAGTTCTACAGAACTGTGAAGGGACCATTTAGCTTTATTAACATAATAACGAGAGCATGTAAAGCCACATTTATTTTTGTTTATCTCAGCATCAGATCATTTCAAAGAAGCTGTTGTTGATCAAAATACAAAAACAATAGACAAACAGGAGGAAAGAGGAAGAGAGACCGAAGAGCAAGGAAAAGGCAGGTGTGCTCTGAACTGTCTGGGAAATCCCAGTTCAAATTAGTAATAAAAGCACACATTTTCCTGAGCTAAGGAGTCCTGTGATTAAGTATAGCAAAAATAAACAACTGTCAACATTATTAAACTGCCACACCATCTCATCTGGTTTCATCTGGTATAACTGTATCTACAGAAGAGGAGCAAGTATCACTTGAGCAAGCTCTGAACCAGGTTAGGTTAAAGAGGTGGTGTGAGAGTCACTAAAGTCTACCCTTATTTCCCATATTTTCTCTTGCTTAAACTATAAAAACAATCCTATTCTAATAGTTGACTAATAAGACATAAATATACTCACTTCAGAGAACTGCAAACTGGAAAATGAAATAAATACACGTGAGGCCCGAGTAAAAGCCATACGATAATGCTTCATAATTCTCCGCCAATTGGAGCACAATTAAAAAAAAAAAAAAAACACGCACACACAACTCAGAGCAATTTCAATTGCAGCATTTAACAGGCTTTTGTTGATCACTGAATTTGTTAAATTCATAACTTCACACCTCTCAGTAGACATACTTAATGCATATACACAGTGAAGAGAAAACACACACAGAAGCCTGTAAATAGTATGCTGTCCAACAGACAACAGATGGTGAAAATATTTAAAGGCTGCTGCTACATTTAAATAAATGGTTACTGTTTTAAAAGCCAAGTATAGCTAAAACCTTCAAACCCAACTATCCTTCATAGCCTCTATTTTTAAATGTTCACATGGACCTGAATAACATCCAATAAGTATTGGATTTTGCAAGCTGCAAAACTTAATCTACCATAAAAGGAGAGGACATAGCATTCTTACCTCAAATATCTCCACGTAATTATTAATTAGATCTTCAATTACATTGACTTCTTCACTAGTTTGTCCCTTAGTTTGAAATAAGCAGGATGAAAAGACCATTGCCAAGTTATGGGCATTCATGTGATTGATTTCTGAGCATTTCTGAACCCTGTTAGGGGACAGTGTTTCATTATGACATACTGTATCCAAAAATTTCATAGAAATATAAGCTAATACCTTCAGTTATAATTGTAAACACACACACACACACACACACACACACACACACACACACGGTTTGAAGTTCTTCGAAATATAAGGTAAAGGGTAGACTTAAAGACAACTTAGTCTAATTAAGAATAGAAGAAAAACTACTGTTCAAAGGAGCAGCCCCTGGTACCCAGAAACTGACAATATGCAAACACTTGCAGACAATGAACAATCCAAGCCAAAATCCAGAGCACAAGAAATGTGTTAAGGTGTCAAGTCCTGCCTGGAAACAACGTATGCAGCTGCATTACAAAAAAAAGATGGGGGCCAGGAAGTAAAGGTGATACAGGCTTTAACAGGAATTGTTAGATCTGTAATGAGGGATTTCAGGCTACAGGCAGGCAAGGCTACAATTTCTACAAAGTGTACCCTCGGTTAAGTACATATACTCTCTTGGTACTTATCAAAGCCAAGGACAGATTGTTAGTTGCTTATCTATCATTAACCAGCCAATCCCATCAGAGGGCTGCTATGCCGAATTAGACTTGATGAGATAATGACTTTCCCTTTAACAGAATAACATTTAAATGATGGTTTTATATGACATCAGGTCCTTTCAATAACAGGTTTTATTCAAGTTATTGAAGACAGGATATCTCAAAAAGCCAATGTGTGATTAAAAATACAGCCATTCTCATCTTACAAAGTTTTAAGAATATCCCTACTTTTATTATTTGTTAATGTGTTTTATTTTATTTTCTGGGTGTTTTGCCTACATGTATTACGTGTACCACATGTGTGGCTGATGCCCTCATAGACTTGTAGAGAAATTGAATCTCCAGGACTCGGAGGAGCAGATTATTTTTGAGCTGTCATATGAGTGTTAGCAACGGAATGTACCTAAGTCCTTTGCATGATCAGTAAATGATGTTAATTGCTGAGTTATCTCTCTTTAGCCCCCAAGAATGCCTTTCCGAAATAAATAGATATTGACAAGTAAATTCATTCTTTCATTCTTCTAATCAGAAAGCTATAACGTTTGGATATTGTAACGAGTACTTTAGATATTCACCCATTTTGAACTTCACAACAACAGTCATTCCAACAAGGAGTTACAAGGATAAAAATAGCCAATGAGAAACACAACTGCAAATACCAGTTCATGATTTTATTGAATTTTCACTGTGTCTAAAGCAGCTGTTTAACTGTTGACACAGGCCCACACATATATACCTACCACACAGACACACACACACACACACACACACACACACACACACCAGACACACCCCAAGAGACAAAGAGAGAGCAAATTACTGACTGAAGTGCTCCTGTGTATAGACTCTAGAAGATGCACTCAAAAAGGGAGTAATATATATGATAATGTCAGAAATCTATAATAAAATGCAAAATTGCATAGCAGAGACTGGATAAAGAAACTGCAATCATCCTATACGATTTACAAGATGGAAAAGCAACTGGAATTTAATAAAGGAAGAGCTAACAATTGCAAGAGCTCCTCCAAACTACTCCTGCACTTTTATCACACTAGATTGTAAAGATCTGGAAAATTTATCTCCTGTGGCTGTCTCTGTTGCTAGAATCTCAGTCAGAGACTCTCACTTTCATCGCACTGCTGTGCATAATGAATACGTGCTGAGTGGAATTAAGTGGCTGCTTCTGATGACAGAAGTGAATTGTTACCCAGGGCAGGTACTGAATTAAAAGCTGTACCAATCTGAAGGCATCCAAGGTGACTTACACTTTTGATGACATTACCCAATTCCTTAATTTCTTGAGACTGATTCAGTAAAACCATCCCTCCATGTCCCTGTTTAGCTGTCAATATATTTCGTTTCTCTGACAGCCTTAATTTCTAGAATAAACTATGTACCGTGTAAATTGCTTTCTTTACTTCTGGTACCCGGATACTGCTACTCCCCAGTATTTTATATCAGACTTCTCATACTCTCACTCTGGCCTGCTCATAAGAACCAAGGAAATGTTTCCTAATTAGGTTTCCTGCCTCTTCTCAAGTGTTCCCTTTACAGGAGGCATTGTGTTAAGTAAGACAAATTATTTTAGTAACTTGTATAAAATCCAAATGCATATACATGACTTGAAAAGCCTTTCACAGTCTCCTGCAAGGCATTTATCGATATTCATATAACCTAGTACTCATATGTCTCAGAAGACATATCCCACCCATGTACAAGGCTTTTCTTCAGTCTTTTGCTTGCTTGCCTGTGTAGACAACTTCAACAGTGCTCAGGATGCTCTCCTGGGCTCAGGCAAATCTTTACAACTTTTGGAGTAGCTGTGACCACTTTGTCTATATTTTTGTTATACATCCAGTTCATATGGCTCTTTAACATCAACGAATTCCCTGAAACTCTTGGACCTCAACACATGTCACCTCCTTCCTGTTCTCCTACTGAATTCTCACATTATGTATTACATTTGCCCTAGAACATCAAATACTTATCTATGTGATGCAGTGTGAATCTATGTTTTACAGGTTGGAGCTAGAGCTCAATATAGAGTCATGCTTAACACTCACAATCCTGACCACCAAAAAAAAAAAATAAAATAAAAATGGAGCTAAACAAAACCCTACTTCTGTTGTAAAAGTTTACATGTTATAAGAGAATAGTTGGCTGCCAAAGACAAACATTGTGGAACCTTTCTCAATCTCATTTTCAAATCAGCTAATATTATTTACAAAACAGCTATAGCACAAGTTTATACAATTCACCAATTAAAATAATGTATTCTCAGACTTCACCCTATTCAGTCATTCAGTCTCTCTCCTGTTGTCCCATGCCGAATGCTCTAAAATTCCCCATTTAAACATCTGTCCGATATATTATAGGCAGAAGCAGGTCTGTGTAATATAAACTATATTTATACCATAAAATAAGATAATCACTCCTTACCCAATGACATATTCAAGAGAGTTTTAAATCTCCTGCTTATTAACTGACTGCAGATGAGCGCTGTGTTCAATTATTATTCATTTAAGAACATCTGCAGCATATTCAACTGTAAGTATACCTTAATTACAAAAAAAGTTCTTAAGACTTGAAGGGTTCACAATAAGACATGGGAGTTCACCTACACAGCTTTAAATTGAAAAGATAATTCCATATTGATAGTGGTCATGCTTTAAAATGCTCAGAAATTTTAGGAGTCCACCTACCTGTAAAGGTGTTCAATTAGAGCCGCAAGTGTTGCTCTGTTGACCCCAGGAAGAGAGCGTATAAAGGCTCTGTACTTGCTAGTTCTCTCCTTTTCATCTTGTGTATCTAGGGAGAGAATTCCTGACATTTAAACTAATCAGCCGTATTGTACATGTATCTTTCTATATTATTTTAAACAGTACTTATAAGCATATAAATGATACAGTCAGGGCTCAGGAGAAACACATTCCGACATTTAACACAATTGACTGTAATTTGAAAAATAAAATAAAAATTGCTCAAGCATTACCTGATCATATATTCTAGTTTTCAAAGGGCAGGGCAAAGGGGTTTTTCTTCAGCCTATTTTATGGACTTTTATATCTTAACAGGAATGCCTTCAACAAATTAATCAAACTTTAGCACGTGTTGAAGAGCTAAGCCAAAGGTAGATTATGTCTGGCTACAGAGGGGCTTCATCATTTGTATTTGAAAATGATATGCTGACCTCCCATCCCAGAACTATATGAACTGTACTATTCCTTTGATCCACATCAAGGGCCAGTTGCCAGCCTGGCTGCCTTCAAATCAGATGAAAATAAAAAGGACCATGTGGAAGAGGTGATGTACAGGTCTTAATACCACAATTCAGATTTAGAAGATAATGGGCCTTCTGTCGTTATCGTGAAAAGAAATTAATTGGTCCATCAAAAGACAAATGGGAAAGGACTGCCCTCTCTCCTCTGAACTTGAGAAGACAAATCTCTGGCATAACTGAGAACTGCGAACTTCCCTCATAGTGGAATTCAGAACAGGTGGACTGGCAGCTCAGTCCAGTCTCTTGGCCGACGTGGGAAATGCCAGGCACTCTTCTTAGCAACAACATTTGCTGACCTTTCACTCTTCACCTTCAATCCCCAGTGACCTTTGGAAGCTACATGCTCTCACTCCCTACCTATTACTCAAGAAACGCCAGGGACGTCCCAAAGATTCCTTAAATGTATACAGTCCCCTTCCAAAGCTCTGTAAGATCCCCAGGGATGGAGAGGAAAGGTGACATATCTCCCAAGCACCCTCCTATTAGAAAGATCAAGTTTTCTCTCCTGTGTACATTTGGGCTGCACATGAGACCTCTTGAAGGAAATATCGTACCCAGAGACAATGCTGGAAAAGCAGGAAGAGAAAACACCCAAATTACCAAAGAAATTTATGAGTAATCCAAATATTTTCTGCCATGTTATCTAGTTATCTACAATCTCACATATTTAATAAAATCCAATTAACATTTTAAAAATTATCAAGTAATAATTCCAGTAGAAGGCATTATTTCATGTACTTTAGAAAAATAAATAGATATTTTCAAAACAAAGCAATTAGAAAGCAAAACTTGGGAAAGATTTCATGTCATAAAGAAAACATGATGAGTGGGCAGAGGTATCTTGGGGGATAGAGAGTCTGCTGTGTAAGCATGGACCCCTGAGTTTGGACACTCAGAATTCTTCGAAGAAAATACAGGCACGGTGGTGCAGGCCTGAAATCCAAGCACTGGCAGGCAGAGACACAAGATCTCTGGGGTTTTCTGGGAAGCTTATCTCACCAATTAAAAGCTTCAAGTTCAGTCAGAGACAACGTCCCAAAACAATGGGTTGAAAGTAATGGAGGAAAAAGTTTAGCACTAATCTCTGATATGCATACACTCACTCACACATATGTGCATAGGCATGCATACATCACACATACACATGTACATCGGCATGCATACACCCACACAAAAGTGCATAGGCATCAATACACCCAAATATGTTGGCATAGGTACGCATATATACCCACACAAATGTGCATAGGCATGCATATATCATACACACATGTGCACAGGCATGCACACATCATACACACATGTGCACAGGCATGCATACACCCACCCTCATGTGCAAAGGCATGCATACATTCCCACAAAAGTGCATAGCCATCAATACACCCACATATGTCAGCATAGATATGCATATATACCCACACACATGTGCACAAGCATGCATACATCATACACACTTGTGCATAGGTATGAGTACACAGAGAGAGAGAGGGAGAGGGAGAGGGAGAGGGAGAGGGAGAGGGAGAGTGATTGATTCTAAAACAAATTTTAAAAAGTGGTTTGGCCATGAGATCTGCTCGGGAGTTTGGTTGATAAATCCAGGGACTCTCTAGTGGAGAAAAAAATCTATTTCCCCCTTCCCAACAGATATCAATTATAGTTTCCTGGTTGGGGGGTGGGATCTTATGTTCTTAGTTTATTTGTGCTTAGGTACTATTCAAGAATTACAATTCCAAGCTTTTCCTACTACTGTGTTGATTATCGCATAATTTAGACAGTGGTTTTTGAACTATTTTCCCTCTCCCAAATCCTCCTAGGTCCTCCCAACCTCTCTGCTCACCCAACATCATATATTCTCTCTTTGTCTCAATAAATAAGAGAAACCAAAACTTGAGAAAAAAAAACACAACTGAACTGGTACACAGAGGAACTCACAGACTGTAATAGCAAGCATCAAACTTGCATGTATTCAAATTAGACAAAATCCCATCACATAAGTGACATATTAGGTCTATAAGCAAAAGTCCTACAGCCTTTTAAAAAATGTCCCCAAGAAAATTCTCACATAACACATCCCCAAGTCAAAGATAAAACTTTGCTTTTTGAAACTGGAATTTTGGCTAAGCACCTCTTCGTGGCCAACTGACAGTAGGCTTGCCTTTATTTAACAATTTTAGCAGAAAATTATTGGCTATTTATTTTTTGATGAATAGTAGTTTTACATGAAGACAAATTTTACTTATTCATTAATTAGATATAATTTCAGTTATTCATACTAAAACTATCTTTAAAATGAGTATTGGCACAAAACTGGCCTCACAGAGACATATTCTCTAATGAAATAGTTTACAGCCCAGGAAATTATATTGTCCTTGGGATTACATTTAATCCTGTTGATTAGAGAAACACCTGAAAGAAATCAAAGACTAACTTTGAATTAGACAGTTAAATTCAAAACTGGAAATATAGACATTGAAATAAGCAATTTGAAACAATTTAGACATATGAAATGTTAGTAGTTTACTAAAAAAATAAGAATATATATATATATATAAAACAAGTGTGGAATAATAGTTACAAAACAATAAAAGCTAAAAATATTAAAATGTTCTTATTGTGATACTTTAGCAAAGGAGCCATTTTAATAAATGAATATAAAACAATTTTTAAAAAATAACATGATCCAATAAAGATGTTAATTGGTCTATTAATAATTTTATTCCCTATGTTTTCATATGATGCAACACAACTTTACCTTATTAAATGGAATCCCTAGAAAATGAATAAATTTTTTGTCAGTTATATTAATATGAGTTAGGGTATGCTTCAAGGCAAACAAGAGCTAGACAGTAATTTTCAGATGATGAAAGACAGATAGAAAATCCTAAGTGTTAAATTAGAGGGCTGGCATGCTATCTGGACCAAGGGCATTACCTAATGCAGAGACCCAGTATGGATAGAGCTCCTTCGTGAGGAGAGCGTCATCAATGTCCGACAGAAAACTCTTCAGCACGCCTGTCACATCTTCAAGTTGATGTTTCCCAGCTCGCAACTTAACACTCCTGGCATCCTTCTTGAAACTCTCCAGGAGTTCACTTATGTGCAAAGGATCACCATCCTTTTGATAAATGTATTTGCATCCTAACCCTGTGATAAAAAAAAATTAGAAAGTTATATGAGTAGTATCCACAGTCATAATCTACTGGGATATCTTAGGAACAGAACAGATCCTTCTGTGGGATCATGAACGAAAGGAGTCATCGGCCGTGAGGTTAAAGACTGTACTCCTCAAGTGTGATTTACCTGGGAACCTAATGAATAAGTCAACCTAGCCTCAGTCGACATCCCTCAGACCTCTCTCGAGTTCTCCATCCTAACATTTTCAAATGGAGTTTTACCTCAAGAGGAATTTAGTCTCAGAAATCAAGCTTTCCTACAATTGGACGCAACGATATAAAATTTGCTATATACTTTCTCGTATTCTCAGCACATATTAATCTACTCTTTTATTTGCTGTGTCAAGCTATACCTTTCCCCAATATTCCCAACTCCCTGACTCACCAGACACCCCATATAAGTCGAGGTAGCACTAAGTAACAGAAGAGGGGTACCAACGATGACAGTGGTGATATAGACAAATGAGCTATTGGTTCCTCTGCATTTCTTTCTCCTTGTGGAATCAAGCTGAACTCACTATCTGCTTTCAATGTCCTCACATTACTATACAGTCTCTTCCAGAAGTCTTATCCCTGGGTTTGGAGCACTGTCATTAATATATCAACAGTATTATCTAGATGCCCTTCAGTTTTGGATATAGACAATTGCTTGCAGCATTTGACAAGCCTCCAAAATCTGCTGCCAAAATTCCGTTAATCATGGTTTTTATGGTATCACAACCTCACTTACATTTCTCTCCTTCTAATAGCCCCCCAGCGTTCTATTTATTTTATTTTTCCAACCACACTTCTATTTTCTTTTTGGCCCATTTAAAACTCCCAGGGTGAATCTACCCACCCTTACCACTCCATATACAATGTGCCTCTTTTTATGTGGGTCTTAATCCTAAAACTTCGAATCACAGATACATGCATGTGGCTTCCTACATGCACAGAGAGACTCAGCCTTATAGGACATCATAGAAATGTGAAGGACTTGATTTTTCTTTTCTTTATTTCTTTGCTTCTTTTACCAGCCTAACTTCCTATCATATTTTAAAATCCCACTCTTCAATCACAGTAGACGGCATTACTTTCTCCTTACCTTATGCCAAGTCAGAATCTCTGCAACTCATGCCATCAAAAATGTCAAAAAGTCAGTCTTCTTTCTGTTCATATGCTATCATCTATACCTTGTACACCTTCATTATGTTATACAGCTCCCTGCCCCTATTCTTATGCAGGACAATGAGTCCATACAATGTCAATGATGTGGCAAAACATATAGGCCTGTTAGTCTTACTGTCAAACGCCTAAAAAACATACTTCTACGTATCTTTCCTAATGCCTCTAGGGAAAACTTACACAATTTTATAAAGATGTATTAAAATTTTTCTGGAGCTGACCCAATCTCTTATTTCTTGTATAGGTCCTATCTTTCAACTCTATACTTTAACCACAGTTAACTCCACACACACTTTTCTAAACAAACAACCACAAAGTTGTCTATTACACCCTCTACTCTGGGGTCAACTGCTATGCCCAATTTAGAACAATGAGCCTCTCTACCACTGAATCGTACATGCTAAGATGCAAATACCTGTCTATGTGCTTGCTTCTCAACTATAAATTTATGATGCCGTAGAAGACAAGAAGGCAAGAATTAAGTCTTATCTTTTTATATCTGTCAGGAACAGTGCATGGGGAAAGTCAAAAGGCGTTTGGTAAATGGCTACTTACTGCAAAGATAAATAAATTGTATACATTAATTTTAACTATGTGCCTGGGAGACAATATTCCTCACTGAAGGTATTTCTAATATCCAATGCTTAGACAGCTTTACCAGACTGATTGAAATTATAATAGAGCTGGAAAGATGGTTCAGTGAGAAAAGAATTTTGCTCCCAAGCTTGCAACATTAAATTTGACCTTAGGGACCCACAAGACAGAAGGGAAATGAGTCCTGAAAAACTGTCCTCTGACCTATACACACATGCTATGGCATACAAGCATGTGTACATTCATGCACACATGCATACACTCATACACACATGCACATACACACACAAACACTTAAAAGTACAAAATATAATTTTATATAAACTGAAAAATATCCTCCAATCAATAATTACCCCACTTTATTTAAAGATTAAGTTCATAACACTTAACATGAACAGCACAGAAAATTGGACTTTACATTTTAATCCAGATGCTAAGATATTCAAAAATAATTGCTACTATAGAGACTTCCAGGCAAACACTTGCATCCTGTGAGCTCTGTGCAGTACCCAAGTTCCTATCAAATCTTTATGTTAATGAGATTTATGTTATAATAATAAAGGTTTATTCCATATCCTGCTTAAAATATAAACAACTTTTATTGGACTTTTTTTTTTACTTTAAAGCAGAAGTTAATTGTGTTAGTTATGAAGTCCTTAAAATATATGAGATATAGTTGAAACAATCCAGTGCTTAATAATTTTAAATTCAAATAAACACCAAAGGCAAATTTGCCCCAGAGAAACTTCCAATTGGTTACACGGGAACTCCTCTTGCTATCTTAATCATTTGTCAGCTTTCAAAGATGCTATGCCACTCTGAAACTAACATGATGCGAAAGTTCCCTGTGAGTTCATGCCCTTCATAACGCAGTATGCGTGATCACATATCCCTGCGAGATGCAGCCAAGCTAAAGTGGATGGGCACAGTACATAAAGACAACCATTTCCAGTCCTCAATTAAACAGGGCAGCTGGTAAGAAACATGGCCATGCACTATGTCGTAAAGAAGTCTCAATGGGAAGGCTTGTACATACGGTTATGTGAAAGGTCTCAGTATACATTCAGCACAAACACAATATATATTTAAAAAATATGATTGGATTACAATTGAAGTAAAATACTTAAGGTGATATGCCATCCCAAAGAACTTAAATACACATACTATAAATTTAGCTTCTGAAAACAACTTTACATCAAAGCACTTATTTCTGACATATGGTCATTTATCATGCCATTAGATTTATACATAGAATATTCACATATTCTAGGTGAACTGCTCACTCTGGCTGCATGTTTCCTAAGAAACAAGACAATATTTAACTAAGTCTTTCTTACTACCTATGTCTGTCTTCTTTTCAAGTTAAAAAAAACCCAAATATCTATAATATTAAGAGAATAAAATATTAATACAACTTCAGAAATACTAGGTCTATTACTTCATTCCTCACCAGATTTTTTTTTTATAAATGACATTTACCCATCATTTAAAAAGTTGAAAACACAATATATTCAAAATACCGGTCAAGGTATATATAAGCAAGCAGTAGAGCATTATTCCTAGCTTGAAGTAAGGCCCTGAATGTGAACCCAGAAACATATACATGCATACATACACACATACATTCATACATACATACATACATACATACAATAAAAGTTTCTTTTAGAAATTTAAATGATGTATACAACTAAGAATGAATTTGAGGATTCACAATAGTTTGAAAATCAATATGAAGATAAAGGTTATTTTCCAGGTAAACTTATAAAACCCATGCTATCACACAGAATTAAAAGGAGATTAACAAATTAGGTTCAGAGCAAATCCTTTGGGTTTGCTAGGTTCTCATAAACAGGTCTGTGGCAAATAGCCCAATCATTAAAATGAATGGCCACAGTTGATGTAAACGTCTGAGCAGTAGCATGATGAATGAAACAAACACACACATTTTGTGCTTGCTAACAGAAAGCACACCGTTTTATATATTGTTCCAAGGTTTACTATTTCTAAAAACTGTACTTAAGCGTGGTGAGCGGCTCTTAGCTTTGTTCTTGAACTTCTTTCCCTAAAAACAGTCTTTACTATTTCTAGGGACATTTTATACTATTTTATTTAGTGGGTTACATAGTATTTTTTGTGGGCATGAAGGACCTAGGCAACCGTGGGGAAGTATTACCAGTGTACATGTGTTGCTGGAGAAAGAGGCGGGCCAGCTGAGCAGTGACTGAGCTTCGAGGTTTCATTGGTGTACTTACAAAGGGAAAGGCACTAATTCGTTCCCATGGAGGTATCACTTCGAAGCTGGAAGAGTGATACCCTAAGTTCTAGGAGTTGAATAAACATCCTGTGATACTTACCATACTGTGTAACAAATGCTATGCAGCTGTTCACAATAATGGGGACGTCATTCTTGCAGAGCTGCTGATCTTGTAATGCGTTACCATCTGTACCTGCTGCTTTTTCAATTGCAGTATGCCAGACTGTGAAATCCAACTTGGTGTGCCCATGGATGTACAGTGTTCTGTGAAGTTTAAAAAGCATATCTTATTATAATTTTGCTTTTTGTAAAAAAATATTTCAACGCAGATTACCCTAAAATCCACATACATGTGATCTTGTCTCACACATTACAAAAAAAAAAAAAAACCACACAACTTTCTTTTACCTTCCACCCTACCAGATGTGTCTCCCCCCTCTCTCTGTTGTCCCTTAAGGTCACATAGCACAGAGAAAGCTCTACCAATTCAGTTATCCTCTCCCAATTTCCTAGGTCTCCAATTCCATCTCTAAATAATTCAATGCAAACTACTGTGACAAACATTGCCAGTGTCTTTAAATATATTCTTCACTAATAACAATGTTTCATAATAGTTAATTTTATTGCTTTTAAAAAAGGGGGGAAGAAACAAAACAAACAGGATTTGCCTTTTCTTTTCAGATTTCCATTCTTTGACATCTTTCTATCCCCTTCTTACTTTCTCTCTGAATAGCCCCACTTCATACAATCTCAGTTCATCTACAGACTTCAGGGATAATCTAGATTCCTGTCATTAGGGTGAGGTTATCATCTCCTCCACACATATTAGTAACCCCTAAATCCAGATCTCTAAGCTACAACTGGTCTTCACAAATGGCACCTTGCTAAACCAAGGGCAACTGAAGAGCTAGGTCTGGTGGCACATGCCTGTATCCCCAGCCTTTGGGGGATGGAGGGAGAGGCAGGGGACGGCCAGAGGATCACAAAATCAAGACAAGCTAAAGATAAAGAGGGAATTCCTGACTGGTAGCAAGTATATAGCAAGATGATGTTCTAAGAAATCAAACAAAATACAATATGATGTTACAGATAGGTATTCCAAAAGGGAAACCTAGTTGCATCACTACTTCGTTCATAACTCAAATGAGATCTCAGTTTCACAGTGGGGGAATTGATCCTATCAGCACACAGCTAATCACCCTGTAGATGTTCTGTCTTTCCTCTAAAGCATGCTGCTAGGAAATACTATATTTGGATACCTCCACTATGGAACAGGAATGTGGAAACTCAACTATTGTGATAGCCATCTGTTCTGGGAAACATTAAGTCTCAACCTAATAGACTCCACATGAGACTTCTGAAGTTTAGAATTCATTACTGTAGCTTAGCATCCCCTGCCAATCACTTCAACATGTTTTCACATTTTGGTTATTATTGTTGTTCCTCTAATCTGTAATATTCTTTCTGGTGTTTATCTCTGTTGCTTTAGAACTTTCCATGTCTCCTCAAGATCACCAAAAGCCCTGACAGGATTATCTTCTTGATTTCATCTTTTTTAACTCTATCCCTCACTATTACCAGAACATCGTTTCAACAAGATGGGGCTGCTGACACCAGTTTTTGATATTTGTCATATCTTTAAAACTTTGGTTTTTAAAAAGAAGGGTCTTCAGGACTTGGCCTGCATTTTCAACTGCAATTCTACAACAGTTCCTCTTTGGCTGCACAAATGCTCACTCCTGGCCAATGACATAAACCCAGTGAGGGTCCTGGATGTTCTCTGATAGCTCCACACACTTATGACCATGGGCTCCTGTCTTAACCAATAGTTATTTTATTGTCTTTTTTACCACCTGCTGTTCTCATACAACTTACTGGCCAGATGCCAAACTTTTGCATAGACTTTTGAGAAAAGAAATTTGGTCTCTGCCCAAGTCTGGTATCTGGCATTTGGTGATTTTTTTTTTCAAATATTATCTTCAGTACAAAATTTAAAATGTGAAATACCAATACACCCAAGCATATTTACTCTAAGGCAGTTGTTTTCTTTTTAAGATATTTTTTATGTATGTGAGTATACTGTTGCTCTCTTCAGACAGCAGAAGAGGGTGTCAAATACCATTACAAATGGTTGTGAGCCACCATGTGGATACTGGGAATTGAACTCAGCACCTCTGGAAGGGCAGTCAGTGTTCTTAACCACTAAGCCATCTCTCCAGCCCAAGGTGGTTGTTCTTAACTGATTGGTTGCAACCCTATGGGGATTTGAATGACCCTTTTTTAACAAGGGTCACATATCAGACAACATGCAAATCAGATATTTCGATTAGGATTCATAACAGTAGCAAAATTACAGTTATGAAGTAGCAATGAAGTAACAAGTTTGGAGGTCAGCACAACAAGAGGAACTGTATTAAAGGGCATTAGGAAGGTTGAGGGCCTCTGCAGTGAAGAAACACTATAGTATTTTATGTTTCAGCAGAAATACTTGGCAACAAGAAAAGAATAGCTGATGAAATCTAAGGACTTCTGTCGGGAGTTGGGAAAGAAGAATGAAATCCTTCACATTTCCAACCATCACTGACAGTGATTTACGAAAAAAAAAAAAAAAATCTCCCATCCTTTCCCTTTTTTTTTTTTTTTTTTTTTTTTTGTCTTTTCTGACAATGCTCTTTCAGGAAGAGAAAGCCAACACTAGCACTCGAAAACAATTCTGGACTTGCTAGAAATACTTTTTACTAACATCTGTGCTTGTACTCCTTGCCTTTCACTTTCTGACATCTTCATCTATTGTTTTTATTTCCCACTCTACCAAAACTGCCCAGACCCACAGAATGTATAATTTTTTTCTTTGAAGAATTCTGACAAATGGTCCAATAGTTCTACAATGTTTTAGCTTTTCCATTTATTGTACATCATCCAAAGCGTCTTATTTCTGAGCCTGTGTCTCCAGGAAAATATTACAGCAAATTATCTTCAGATGTAGCAAGCCATTGAGTATAGACATCTAGTTAAAATTCTGTTTTCCTAAATTCAGATAAAAATAGTAATGCCTTTTTTTTCCTGATTTTTATTTAACTAGATTTTTACTTAATAATTTAGTGGTTTATATGAAAATCCAATGGGTGGGTATTCTAATAGTCAGTGAAACATCCGAAATGTAGCAATGGTCCTTTAAGTCCAGTATAGCCCCGTCACGAGCTGTAAGTATCTCAGACTCTGAATTTTCCGTTTAGTTCAAAGAAATCCCACAATGGAAGGTTAGCTGTCTTCTTGTGAACTAGTGCGGTGCAGAAGATGTAAGGACATATTAACTCCTGTGTCAACTTGTCAAATAGTGAATCTTAAAATGTATCATCTTCTACAGCCCATGGGATGCCTGACATTTCACTGTACTCATTCAAAATCCATCCATTCTGATTCCTATTTAAACTCTAGACATACAAAGTGAAGTATCATAACATATTCTATGCATATGCTGACCAACCTTGTATCTTCCAGTGCTGTGAAACAACCGTTTTACATTTGGTATAAGAATTTTAAGCAAACATTGAACTCTGTATTCAATATCTTAAAAAGTTATTCTGGTCAATTCCAATTACAGCAGATTTATATATTATTGGCAATTATCCAAAAATGAATCTCAGCCATATTTTTTTAAAAAGCATTTAATTTGCTATTATTAAGTCAGCTCAATAAAGTCTATAAATCAAGCCCAGGACTAATGTATAAAATTCTGTTAAAATTGCAATATATAAATGAATTGGTGTTTATAGTGATTTGAGCCTAGTGAACTAAAAAGAACCTAAGGTTTCTTGAGATAAACAATCAATAAATCAGACTACATAAAAAACAAATTTATCCATAAATAACTAAAGCTCGAAAGCAAATGCCATATACCATAAAAATGACTTAAAAAGAAAATAGCCTAAGTGTTTATAGAAAAATAAAAACTTTTAGGTCCACAGCAGAAATATGGTCATCAATCATTAAAATTAATACACATAAAATGCCAAAGGGCAATATGCACAAGCTAATCTAGTGATAATAAATTTATAAGTTTGTGTGTGTATATATGTGTACCTTACACACACACACACACACACACACACACACACACACACATATCAATGTCAGAAGTTTTATAAACATTGAAGATGCACCTGAAGGTTATACAACAAGACAAAGTATTTTATAGAGAACATACATATTCTGAAATGACATTTGGTAATATGTATCAAGAATTTTGACATGATTTTGCAAAGTTCTGACAAGTATTTCCAAGCACAAAACACTGTCACAAGCACATAATTTAAAGTGAAGGTAAAAATATCTGCTCCTGCTCCCCTGTCATGCATGTGTACAGTAAGCACACATACAGAGAATCTGTAAATGCATATAAGCTTAGATCTGCCACATTTGGGAAAGGTCAACTCTGACTTGGAATATATTATCCTACACATCTGGATAATGTATATACAAGACAGAGAACATATCATTATAGACATGTATAAATTCTGTCATGTCTTCCAAAACATCAAACTGTCTCCAGTTAGAAAACTCATGAATATTTCGCCTCTTTCTGTTTTAGAAAGCTACAAGAAACAAATGATACAAATCAAAGTATTTACTCATCTCTTGAAGGCAAGGCATGTGGGACAGAGGTCTAAAGCATGTCACCTGCGTTTTGAACTGAACGTTGAGCCAGAGACAGGGAGATTTGTCTGTCAAGCTCTTCATTTATGAAAAGCAAACTAAAACACAGAGGAAGTTCATTTGAGACCCAAGGATAGTGAAGGGCTGGCAAGCTAGCTATTTGTTTGTTTGTTTGTTTGTTTGTTTAGATAATTTCACACATTCACATAATATGTTTTGATCAAATAATCCTCTTTCCCCACTTACAAATTCTTACTTACTTGACCCCTGCCACCGCCCACCACTTTTTCCTCCCAACTTCACGTGCTGTCTTATTTAAACCCACCAAGTCTACTTAGGGTTGATCATATGTGCATGAATATAGAGCCATCTACTGGATATGAGGAGCCACTCAGGAGCCATGTCTCTGAAGAAAACTGACTCTTTCTCCTTTAATAGCCATCAACTGCCAATAACACATTTAACTCACCAGCTGTCATCTCGTCCATGATCCTGTACTCAAGCAGTGAAAACCTAAAGTCTTGGTCTTCAGTTCCGAGACATGCTGATTCTAGATGTGACACTGTTATGTCACTTCTCAGTGTTCTTAGGACAGGATCAGGAAACAAAGTTTGCTAAAGAAGCAGGGGTCAAAGACAATACTGGAAGGGACCTAGAACTCGGTCTGCTGTAACCCATTATGATTTATTTTTCTTTTAAAAGGAGAATCAAACTGGTGTGGTTATGTAAGCCTTTAATCCCAGCACTCAGGAAGTGGAAGCAGACAGATCTCTGTAAATTCAAAGGCTGCCTGATCTGCATAGAGAATATCCTGTTTCAAGTGGCAGAGACATAGGCAGAGGCAGAGACAGAGACAGAGACAGGAAAGCATATAGCCTGCCTTGCAAAGAGTTCTACATCTGCCATGAACACAGCTGTAAGATATCTTTGGAAATGCTCGGTGTTCACACCTCCTAGGTAAACTCTCAAAGACTATACTGATCATCACTGTAAGCTTTTTGTTTCTAATGGGAAAAGATGAAGCATTTTACTGCTGTGAGTGACATTTGCTCATTAGATTTATAACACACTCATTTTAATTGTGTGCTCAAAACATCTTTTTACAAATGCCTATTCCCATGTGACTGCCACCCAAACCAATACATAACCATTTACGAAACTCCCTAATAATTCTTTGCAGTGAGTCCCTTCTTCTATCCATCACCCAGGAAAATCTGGTCAGTCCCGTGTCCTTATGTATTAGATTTTCCATTTCAGTACTGTGGATCAAGCACATGGCTGCTAGCATGTTAGGCGATTGCTATACCTTTGAGAAAGATTCTCTGCCCAAGAATCCAGACTTGTACTAGTTACATCATTTTCTATAAATGAAAGGCCATGTTACTCTTTTTCATCTGATTTCACTTACTCAGCATAATATTCTTACCACTTGGTTATGTTGTTAATACAGATCTGTTTATAATTAATAGTAATTAATTAGTATTCTACACACATGTCCATCACACTGCTTATACATTTACCCACTAAGGAGTGCCTAGCCTCTTCTTACTAAATTTGAGAAACTGACCTGCCTTGAACTTTGTATTGTTACAGCTATGTGTTATGATGTGTATTCAGTAAATATGCTGAAGCTAACTCACTAGAATATGGAGTAAGTATCCACTACCTTTACTATAAATATCTGTCCCGGGACACGGCTAAGTGAATGAAATGTTTGCCACACAGATGTGAGAATCAAGTTCAGCAGCCATGCAGAAGACAATGGGTATTGTGGCCTACCTGATACCAAGGAGGCAGCTGTGGGGGATCCCTTGGTAAACTGGTTAGATATGCTAGCCAAATCTTAGAGCTCCAGGCTTAGCCTGAGATCCTGCCTCCGTAAATAAAGTGGAGAGGGGCAAAAAAAGGCATTCAAAGTCAACCTTTGTCCTATGCACATACCAGCAAACTGATATATGTGTATTGCACACATGTATTTACATAGACATGTACACCATATATATGTGTATATACATATATATGCATATATATATATATATAAATAATTTTCAAAATTTATGACATCATCATAAATCTCATTGCTGCTTTAGAATCTTATTTTTTCCTCTTTCAACTACCAATTTACTTTCTCTGTCTCTCTGTTTCTCTCTCTGTCTCTCTCTGCCTGTCTCTCTCTGTCTATCTCTCCCTCTCTGTCTCTGTTTCTGTCTCTCTCATTTTTTTCTTCTTTTCCAAAACAGAGTTTCTCTGTACAGCCCAGACTGTTGTAGAACTTACTCTATTGACCAGGCTATCCTCGAATGCAGAGACCTCTGCTTCTGCCTCTCGGCCTCTCTGCCTCTGAAAGCCTGGGATTAAAAGCATGTACCACAACTGCCAGGCTTCCCCTCCCCCCCCCCTTCATAAGCTGGTTGGAGGAACGAAATTTTCTAACTTGAGGGGTTGGGTCAAGGGTTTGAGATAAGGATTGGTTAGAACCTATATATATCCTATATAAGGATTGGTTAGAACCTATATATATCCTATATATAACTTAGGCTGGACTCCAACTCATAAAATTCCTGCCTCAGGCTCTAAGTGCTAAGATAACAAAGGCGAGCCATCATGCCCACATGTAAGTTTCTAAATTTGAAAAGATATTACAGAATTTATTTTTCAACAATAGTTCCAAGATTTGCAACTATGTTTCAATTATCCTTTTAATATTTACTTTTTTATCGAGTTTGTTTACCATGCTGATCTACAAATAAAATCCTGAATAGAACATGTGAACATGATTGCCTAGTTCATGCATCTGAATCGTTCAATTGTATCTTTTTTAATATTTTTTATTATTACGTATTTTCCTCAATTACATTTAGAATGCTATCCCAAAAGTTCCCCCATACCCTCTCCCCCACTTCCTTACCTACTCATTCCCATTTTTTGGCCCTGGCATTCCCTTGTACTGGGGCATATAAAGTTTGTGTGTCCAATGGGCCTCTCTAGGCCATCTTTTGATACATATGCAGCTAGAGTCAAGCGCTCCAGGGTACTGGTTAGTTCATAATGTTGTTGCACCTACAGGGTTGCAGATCTCTTTAGCTCCTTGGATACTTTCTCTAGCTCCTCCATTGGGGGTGCTGTGCTCCATCCAATAGCTGACTGTGAACACATCTACTTATGTGTTTGCTAGGCCCCAGCCTAGTCTCACAAGAGACAGCTATATCAGGGTCCTTTCAGCAAAATCTTGCTAGTGTATGCAATGGTGTCATCGTTTGGAGGCTAATTATGGGATGGATCTCTGGATACGGCAGTCTCTAGATCCATCCTTTTGTCTCAGCTCCAAACTTTGTCTCTGTAACTCCTTCAATGGGTGATTGTTTCCAATTTTAAGAAGTGGCAAAGTTTCCACACTTTGGTCTTCATTCTTCTTCAGTTTCATGTGTCTTACAAATTGTATCTTCTATCTCGGGTATACTAAGTTTCTGGGCTAATATCCACTTATCAGTGAGTACATATCATTTGAGTTCTTTTGTGATTGTGTTACCTCACTCAGGATGATGCCCTCCAGGTCCATCCATTTGCCTAGGAATTTCATTAATTCATTATTTTTAATAGCTGAGTAGTACTCCATTGTGTAATTGTATCTTAACTGTTGAAGTTCTTATATAAAATTCCATGTTATTTTAAAGAGAAGAATGCCTCACAGTAAAATTTCTTCTCATCTTTACCAATGATAATGTGTATTTGCTCTTTTATGAAGTTTATTGGTTTTACTAAGATGTTTTCCAGTTCAATAGCATGGATCAAGCACATGGCTGCTAGCAGGTTAGGCAATTGGTATACCTTGGAGATAGATTCTCCGCCCAGAAATCCAGACTTGTACTAAATATATCTTTTCAAATGCTGTGTTTTTAACTCAAGTAGACTCAGGAAGCTGAGGAGGAGAAGAACAGTTCAAGACTGGACTATGCTACACTGAAACGTCACTTCCAAAATTGAATTCAATCTGCTTTTTTGGCCCTCAATTAAACATATTTCTAATTGTGTGTATGTTTTCTTTGACATTTCAGAATATATTTATAATACTAAAAAATCACTTTTATAGTCTTTGCTAATTACATTATCTTTTATATTAGTTTGCTATATCTATGAACTGGTTATTGCTTTTTTATATCACTCATAATTATGATTAATTTTACCTGAAGATTAAACACCATGAATACTGAGTTTTTTTTTAAGTGAGATGGTAAAGCCTTCCCACAGAGAATATTAATGAAAGTTTTCACATCATTCTTGTTCAACCCAGAGAATTAGAGCATCTGTGAAGCCACAAGCTTTCAAGGCTCTATTTTCAGCTTAAAGGAAAAGCCAAGCATCCTTTAGTCTCAGCTGAGTCAGGCACTATACTCAGCGATTATAGGCAACCCTTCATTCCAACCAAGGGGGATAAGAGGTTGAACATGTTCTACTACTATATACTGTGCACCTCAATGGTTATTTGATTGGTGACATTCCAGGAAGTGTTTTTGCCTAACCTCTTAGATGTCAACACTGCAAATTAAGTCCCAAGAAAATACGCTTTTCTTTGACACTGTTGTGAATCCAGGCTCATGGGACTCCTCTCTTGGAAATCTGCCATATTGTGCCTGTGTTTCCCGTTGTGCCATAAGTGTTGGAGAAATCCAAGACCACCTAAAACTATCTGCAATCCCATTCCAGAAACACCAACTGTTACAAAATCTGAAAACAGTTCCTACCCCTATTCTGTGGAGTTTTCTAGTTATTTAAAGAGGAACAGCATGTGCCACATGCATGCTGCCATGATGCCAGAAGCAGGTGTCTAGCACACTGCATTTAGCACTGTAGCATCTCCATTTAGAGACTTCTCCCTACTCCTTTATGTAAGAAATTGGGACACAGAGATAGAATTTTAGTAAAAACAAATGCTAATTATTAAGAGACTATGCAGATGCAGAGGTGGCAACAACAAGAATAATGAATGAGGAAACATTATTATAAATAGATTGCTTCTTCTGAAGCCAAGAGCTCAGTAAACAGCCTCAAGCCATGTGATTCCTCAAAGATGATAAAGCTAGTTTCCCACCCGCATCTCTCACACTATCAGACAAACACTTGTACATGCAATGTGAGAGAAAACTTTGTTACAAGTCTGTTCAAAGCCTTGCTGGTATTTCACTGACTGCAAAATGCATCCCCACATCCTCACATTTAACAATATCTTTTAAAATGTTCTTTTAAGGATGCTCTCTGCATTTGTGAAAAGGTCCTGAAAATCTTATGAATTAATTTAAGTGGAAATGCAATATGCCATCTGCCGGTCTTCCCAAGCCAGTGGCACAGATTTTGTGTGCAGGTTCTCAAGGTTAAGTCCTACTTGGGCTGCATCTGTTCCTATTGTACACAACATCTCTCTATAACCCACAGTCTCTAACTCTTCAAAACCTTGCTCTCTCAGGTTCCTCACCGTGTTTCTACTAGAAATCAAGATTTTGTAAAGCATACTTTTCCTTTCGAGGGGAGATTATCCTGCTCACATACATATGCCATGGAAAGACACTCTCATTTCTTTCTCCAGTTTTCACAATTATTTATTGATTAATATATGTATTAATTTATTTATGCTTTGTGAGATAGTTTCTCACTCTGTAGCCCAGTCTGGCTTCAAATTTACTACAATCCTCCTTCATCAGCCTTTCAAGTATTGAGAGTACAGCCATGAACC
Organism: Mus musculus; assembly: GCF_000001635.26. Classification (NCBI taxonomy): domain Eukaryota; kingdom Metazoa; phylum Chordata; class Mammalia; order Rodentia; family Muridae; genus Mus; species Mus musculus. The sequence continues at coordinate 62,664,330 of NC_000071.6, forward strand.
ATTACACCCGGATTTTCTCTATAACCTTATATGCTAGTATATGGAGAATGTTTCTGAATGAAAGCAAACTGTTGAAACAAATACAACATACATTCAAAATCCAATCCATCTTTTAGAACAATTACTCCATTCATCTAAATTTTCTTTAACATGAAATCAAGTAAATGTATAATATAATAGTCCTGTGTTTTAATGAGAAAAAATCTGCATATATGGTGAGAGGAAAAGAACCTGTGTTTTTTTTTTTTTTTTCTTTTTTCCTGGGCAAAATTCAGATGAACTCATTGCTCAGAATTAAGTCACAAATTTTACAAAAGCAGTGAAGCTGATATTGTGGGCAATGGGCTACTGTTTAATTAGCAATTACATGCACAATTTAGAAACCACTTTAAGATAATTTAGCCTCAGGAGAATCACTAACATAACCTCTCCCATAAAGCACAATTCCAGGGGGGGGGGGAAGGAAGAACATACAGAATAATTTAATAGAAAATAAAGACCTTAAATTTAGGGTAGTAATCTCCCAAATTGAGCAAAGCACTCAGTTCCAAAATCATGGAAAACATCGACATGGTGTTTCTTCCCCAGTGTTAGGTTCATTATGCCTGGGATTTGCAGTTAAAACTGAAATGCAGTCAGCCTTGGGAGCTATCATGCGCAATGTGCTTCCTTATAGGTCAGCCAGGAGACCGCAAACAAAACCACACACTAAACACACCTTCACTTCTGTTCTGATAACACAGGTGAGTTAGCTCCTTTGTTTAATATAACCAAAGGCATTCAGCAAAGGCCCAGTGATAGGTGACTTTGACAAGTGTGCGTGCAGCTTTGGAACACAAAGACAGCAAAGAAAGTGGCTTATTTGAAAGACATGAATAGAGAGTGGGAGCTAGAAAGCACAAATAGTTTCTAATTTTCAGAAAAGGAATTGCAATCTACTGAGTATTTCAGGCAAGTGGAGATAGCATTGACTGTCTAGGAAAATGCCTTCCGACTTCTGGGTCTCTATATGCACTAACATAAAATGTAACACAAAAATAAACTATGTTTATTTTTTCATACAAAGTAATCCCAACAAGACATTGCAAAGGACATAGATTCTTTGTCCCAGTAACAGCATCAGCTAGCACACCAGAAACACTTAAGTGTGATCACAAAAGCTTTATTTTCCAAAATAGTAATTTTTAAAGAACACAAAGAATACACATTAAAGGGAAGCCATCTGGTATACCTTCTGCTTAGAGCTTTTTAGAGCAAACTTGCTCTGTGTGTGGAAAATATTATTACAATATTCCTCTCTCTAAACACCCTCACACTATGCATATAGAGAAAATTATTAGGAAGACTAAACTGAATACTTAAATAGGGACATAAGCTGTAGGTGATTATCAATTTATGAAATTTTTCAGTTCAGGAAATTCTTTTTCCACCTTGCTGTTAAGACCTTAATTTATAGAATGCCTATGCCGAGATTGCTTATGGGCAACCCTATAGGGCATTTTCTTAATTGATGATTAGTGTGGGAGGGTACAGCCCATTGTGGGTGGTGCCGCCTCCTGTGCAGGTGGTCCTGGGATGTATAATACAACAGGGCCAAGCAAGCCATGGGGAATAAGACAGTAATCAATGCTTCTCCCTGGTCTCTGCTTCAGTTTCAGCCTGCAGGTTTTTGCTCTGCATTTCCTCAACGCATAAAATGTGACATGAGAGTTGCAAGATGAAATAAACCTCCTCTAACAAAGAAAAAAAAAAACCAATAGTGGATATATACACTTTAACCAAAGATATACAAGACCAAAGAATGTAAGAAATTAATGCATAGGGAACAAAGTACCCATGAAAGGAGTTACAGAGACAAAATTTGGAGCTAAGACGAAAGGATGGACCATCTAGAGATTACCCCACCCGGGGATCCATCTCATAATCAGCCACCAAACCCAGACACTATTGCACAATGCCAGAAAGATTTTGCTGAAGGGACCCTGTTATAGCTGTCTTGTATGAGGCTATACCAGTGCCTGGCAAATACAGAAGTGGATGCTCACAGCCATCTATAAGATGGAACACAGGGCCCACGATGGAGAAGCTAGAGAAAGCATCCAAGGAGCTGAAGGGATCTGCAACCCTATAGGTGGAATAATAGTATGAACTAACCAGTACCCCCTGGAGCTTGTGTCTCTAGCTGCAGTCTCTAGTCGGCCATCACTGGGAAGAGAGGTCCCTTGATATTGCAAACTTTATATGCCCCAGTACAGGGGAATGCCAGGACCAAGAATTGGGAGTGGGTGGGTAGGGAAGCAGGGCAAGGGTGAGATATAGGGAACTTTCGGGATAGCATTTGAAATGTATATAAAGAAAATATCTAATAGAAAAAGAAAAAAAAAGGTTATTTATGACTAATGTCTGTGTTTGAAGCTGCTATTAACAAAAAACCCTGAAGGTTAAGACTTGCAGCTGGTTGGTTCCTCAGACCCTGGCTTATCCATGCTATCAGTATATAACATCAACTCCAGGAATTGGAAGTTGTTTTATTTACAAAGCAATGATTTTATCAGGTATCCAAACTCTAGCTTATGGTCATTATTGACCAAAGGTCTAATAGACCAAAGGAGATAAAAAAAAATGCACTATGTGATGAAGTTCTCTTATTCTGGCACAGCATTGAAACTGCTTTTCAATAGCCATGCCCATAACTAACACGGCAAAGTGGGACAGTCGAGTAAATGCACACTCTTCCTGCCGTCACCCAGACTAAAAGCCCAGGACTCACCTTCATGTCAGGCTCTCAAAGAAGCCTCCCGGTATCAGGGAGAGTGGGCTCACTCAATGTCCCACATCATTCTTCAGCTTACGCCTTTCAACCTTTAATCCCTCCCTTTTCTGGTCCCTTTTTCATCCTTATACAAGCCCAGACCATCATGAAAGAACTTGTGCTCACATTGCCTTCCTAGAGCAAGTATCCTACCTCTCTGATCCTCTTTTCTTCTAGACATCTCTGAAAGTTGGTCCTCAAGTGAGGGCAAACGCATGTGCTCTGTGGTAAATACAGTCATTTTTCAAGGGTCTGTGTTTAGTACATTCCCAAGAGGAGTCAAGGAAAATGAATCAGCTATGCATGTGTCAACGTAGTTTTTTTTACTCTAATTCTTCCATATTTACTTTCATCTTGCTATCTAACACACGTCTCCATGTTACTTGTTCTCCAAATGAGTTCTTCATCAACTACTCCAATCATACTAAAGTCCTATCTTTATTTGGTATGTATTGTTACCTCAAAAGTAGTGTCATAATTAGGGTAACTCAAAACTCTGGAGCCATTCTCGAGTAGAACAACAATCTGTTTTACCATCATGTCAGTCTTCCTTGATATACCCAACCACTTGTTAACACTCCGATTCTCACATAACCAATCTCTTACTTGACTCTGTGACAAAACTCTAACTGAACACTAAAGTTGACCCCTGTCGCCCAGAGTCCTTCCTCCAGGAGTCAGGATGGAAGATTTCTTTTAAAACATAAATGAGATAATTCCACTTTCCAGTTTGAATCATTTACCAACGTGCTTACGATAAAAATGATTTCTTTATACTATGACATGCGAGGTGCTCTATGATCTGGCCCTAGGCATATGTATGAAATAATTTCATCCTATTATCACACTCATTCAACCTCCCGCCTCCATGAGCTACAGAACCCCATTAGCATGTAAGCTCAGCCTTTTAACAGGGTCTTCAACCATTAGTGCCTGTGTGTCTAGAACATAGTACCTGATGCACTAAATCATAGGACACATTCATTTCATCCACAACATCTGTGCTCTCCCCCTCACTAGCACAGAATATTGTTTTCATTTCCTCTCAGTCACTGATTCTCCTTCCGAGGTTTAGTAATTGATGGGTGATAAAGATTTTGCTTTTGTTGTGTGCTCGTTTGTGGGTTCTGCTTTAGATTTGTATAATTCCTCCCACTACAGTACAAACTTTATGAGAGCATGCTTGATTAGGGCAAGGAGCCTATCTATTTCTGCATCATGTTACCCCCAATAGACCAAGTCATCTTGATACATGGTAGATGCTTAATTAGTAGTTCTTGAAAAGATTAACTTCAAGAAATCCAGTTCTAGTTATGAGTGACTCACCCCGCAGAGGCCATTTTTGTAGGGTAGGCCATTTGTAGTCCCTAAAAACACACATCATCAACCTCCTATCGAATACGGGAGATTGTCTCAGGTCTGCAGGAGTGTATAAAGATCAATCATGCTACCTTGTCATCAGACGTGAAAAATTGTAAGATTTTTTTCTGCTATAACCTGTCTATGTGAAAGCCTAAAACAGTTTCTATAAATAAGAGTTTCTCGAATTTTAAGATAATGGTTTCTCCCTTAAGAACTTATCCCAAATACCCTACTCCCTAACTTCTGAAAAGTAAAACTTAAAATAAAAAGACAACAAGCACTTACCTCCCCTTTTCTACCAAGAGTAACACATCTACTTTTTCTCCATTTTGAACCATTGTGCTGATTGCTGGAGAGACAAAAGGATGGATATTTCTTTTTAATGCTAACATATGCATAGATATGCAATGAATATAACTTAAGCACAAGTCTGGGGGTAAGCTTTCCAAATTCTAGGTGAAGCTGGCAATCCCACATGCAGTCAGGAGGTATATCCCAACACGCATCGGGGCAGGGTCCTTACTTAGCTCCTGCAGTCTTCTTAGGTTCATCCTCTCTTCCTGAGCTTCTTGCGTTTGAAGGCAAAAACACAAGCTAGACTTGTCCATAGCAAACCAGCCTTTTCTCCACTGGTCCAGGGCATGGCAGTCTTTGTAGAAGAGTTGACCAATCAGATCATAGTCAGCTTCTGTTAAGTTTTCAGCAACAAAGGGAACAAAACGCTGTTAAAACAAATACAGAAAAAGTAAGAAAGACAGTGACAATAGGAAAGCCCTTCTCTAGCTACAGACAGAGGGAAACGGGAAAAATTATCTTCGTTTTCTAAAGACTCCAAGGAATTGACAAGATCAATATAATTAGTTTAAAATGCCATGAGACTTAAGGCAAACAGGTCATGTATGTTTTCAGGCAGCAACACTAAAGGCTTTGCTTTTGTAGTATGTATACGAAATGGGAAATGTTCTTTCTTGGTTCGTGAGATCTTTTAGAAGTTTAGCTTCTGAACTTCCATTCAGTGTGTGCTCCTTTCGCATGGCTGCCTGACTCTGCTCCTTTCCTCCTGTACACGGGTAGGTGACATACCCAGGAGAAGGCACAGGAGAAAAAAAATGTCTTTACAGCATGAAGACTACCTTAATCATCAAAAGTTGAGAATTTGCTTGCAAGAATAATTTTTGCTAATGTGACACATTGATTTCTTGTCTGTTTCAGGCCCTAGAAAATCTGCTTTTAACAGTTTTTGATGGCCGACTTTGAAAGTATGGAAAACTTTCATCCTAGAACTAAAGGTAAGGTGTTCACGGAGCTTTGAACCTCAACTATAGATCACAAGTTAAAGATCTTTCCTGGACTAAGCAGATATAAAATTTAAATACCTTGGCTATTGTCTCTGTCCATTTTCTTTGAATCTGAGATGTTTCAGCTCCAAACAAAAAGACACGTTCTGATGGTAAGTAGATTTCAAAGACAAAGATGGGCCTACAGCAAGCATAAATAAAAAGACCCACCACACAGAATAAATAAATGTGATTTTAAAAATTTAAAAGTCAAAAGAAAAATTAAATAATAATCAGTTTATGTAACATTAACAAATATTGAATAGAGAACAGCATCTTTAACTATGACTCTCAAGTAAAATATTATGGTTAGTATGTAAAAATAATAACAATAATAAATAATAACAACAATAATAATAATATTGATGATGATAATAATAGAGTTATTGTAATTTCATATAAATGATATCATTAGAAATCCCTCTTATCATAAAATTTCTAAAAATCTTTGTTCCCAAAACTATTTTTATGTTCATGTTTATACATTTTCATTAACTATACTATAAAACAAACAGTAAGATATTGTAGATCGGCATCCCTCAGGCTGTTTCTGAAAATACATCAGATGTTCATAGAAGTTTTTAAATAAGTAAAAAGTATTATATAAATGATTCTTAACCTTTTAATTTCAACATTTTCAGACCATCAAAGTACCCAAATAGTCTTAAAACTTATCTTTGAATTTGCTCTTTAATATCTCTGAGGGTTGTAGATATGGCTCAGTGGGAGAGTGTTCACTTGAAGAATTTGATATTGTGTTTGTTTTAATATGAGCCAATAATCATAAAGCCTTCTCTTCTCTCATCTGTTTTATTATATGATGCCCTTTAAACAAATATATGAGTTTTGCTTTAACTTAAATTAATCATAGAAACAAAAGTACTTCAGTGGTCAAGAATCGAGTGCTACTCTCTAAAGTACGTTTTAGAGAATGTCCTGTGGAGATTACAAATAAAATCAACTAGCTTGAAGAGACATAGAACCCTTTTATAGAGAGCAATGGAAGACAATGAAAGATAACTAAATCCTCATTACATACTACAGTGACTACCAACTCCTCTCATCTCCCAGACAGCTGCTCAAGGGTGGACCTACCCAGTATTCAGATAGAAGTCCTCCTTATGGACAGCCAGGCAGATAACTTCACTGATATTAATGGTACCATTAGGTGTGGTGCACCTGTCGTTTTCATAGTAACTCAAGAAGCCGCCTTCCAAAACACACCATTTTTTATTTGTGTCTAAGAATTTAAAACACAGAAAATAGAAAACAGAGTCATAATATTAAACTATTAAGAACATCACGACTGCATTCAAGTAAATAAATTGACAAATTCCGTATTTATGATAAGGATCATCAAACTACCTACCTTATAAGATGCAAAGCTGATATACTTTTGCCTTCAAAAACATTATCATCTAACTGTAAAGAATGTACCAGACTAAAATGAATATGACATCGATGACCATAGAAGGAGGCCAATTCAATGAACTAAAAAGCTTCAAAGCAACTCTGGAACCATAGAGATTGAGGTCTGCACAGAAAAGATGAGGAGAACTAACACAGAACAAAACCCCAAGACCACTGATTCAGGAGGATGTCAAAGGAGTGTTCAAAATCTGCAGTGTCCATAGTGTCCTATTTGGGAGTTTTCAAATTCTTATTATGCAGGGATTAGCACATCATGGATAGAAACCAAATTTCTGTCAAATTTCTACAATCCCTTGGCACAGTAAAATTTTATTGGTACACAGTGATACTTATTGATTTGTGGATGGCCTGTGGCCCATTTGCCATTACAAGGGGGCTCCATTTTCTTTAGAAATATGGGCTCGAAGAGAGTCAGTCCTGTAGTTTTATCATGTGTCCTGTAGTATTATCATATGCTTTATAAATGGGCCAGAGGTCTGACAACTAGGTACTGATCTTGTCTTTTGAGTATCTAGAATAAAAAAGACACGATAGGAAATCTTGACATTCTTGTTAATTTGGGAAGCAGTGAATTTGTGGTTGTCAGTAATCCGAGAGAACCACTCTCTGCTACCAAAGGCACACTGTTAAAGCAGTTTCTGCAAGATGTCCACCAAAAGGATAGCAAGGCCACATAATGGGCAATTCTCAGGCCTTGGCTGGTTAACAGAGGAGTTAGTGTATGAGGGGAAAGTGAAAGAGGGGTTATTAATTTCTCTTTGTAATCCCACAGGCAATGCATTGCAGCATTCCACGAGGGATGTGGATGTTCTCATTTAGAACTGGGGTTGTCAAATGACGTCCAAGGGGCAAAGCACCTAAACTCAGAGAGTGACAGGCATCCAGAAAGTCCTGGGCTTACTGTAAGCCTCCCAACGCTCCTCCTCTCAGTCTTGACCATGTGCACAGACCATGCATGTTCTACACACTCTCTATGTATGAATCCACTGAGCCTGCAGAATGACATCGGTCTGAGCTGAAAGCACTGTCTTGTACCCTTTTCATAGGCACAGATCCCATGAGTGGCCACGATATAATTTCTAGAGCTTCCCTTTAACCACTGAGTAAAATACCTATATGCTTACTACACAATTAGACAGTAGAATCACTTTTAAAGTGTCACAGTAGAGAAGTCCCATATTCTAAGGCATGTGTGCACAATAAATCTGAGGAAGTTAAGGAAATGCTATTACTTCCCGAAACCATAAAGTCATTTTGTAAATTTCCTACATTGATGGTATTCAGCTTCCACTTATGAAAGGAATACGCATCAGTAATTTTTTTCATTTAAATAAACATCCTTTTGGTCTTAGGAAAAAAATACTTTTTAGTAAACAACGGAGGTTTTGCCTAGAATAAAAATAAATCCCTTGTTAATGTATGATATTAAATAGAAGCAGAATGAAAATGGGAGACTCTGGCCAACCCTATCCACCACTTTCTTTTCAGAAAGCAAGGGCTGCACAAAGTAATCAAAGCCAGCTACCAGGGGAAACACAGGGCTGAGGAGGGGGAACGGAAAACAAAACCAGGATGCTATTATTCAGCTCTGTGCAGAGGTTTAACAAGGGCTATCAATCTTTCTTTTCATGAACACTAAACCGAGAAAAGAAAAAGCAAAATACAGATCTGTCTTCATAAGCAAGAGCTGCACGGACTAGAGATGGGAAAAGCTGAACTGACAATGCCCAGCCTTGCGACTTGGAAAGATGCTTGCATTCCATTCCCAGACGCCTGTCTACGATTTTAATCATTGTGTTTTCTGCCCTGTGCTGACAAGGGCTGCTGGAGCGGTACTGTCCAGTGCTTGCCTTTCAGAGGCAAAGGTGACAGCCACACTTTAATCTCTATATCTTTCTAAACAGTTCGTTTTTCCTTCTATAAAGCTGGCATTCAACAACAGAAGGTACTGCCAGATCTTGCGAGGGCCAAGAATCAGGCCCAGAAAGACAGGCTTCTTCAGAGTTTAGTTTGTGCTTCTTGGGGTAGCTCTTTCTCATCAAAATATGCTTTGTGCCACAACTGTATCTTGTAATTTGCAAGGTTGCACAATTCTGTGTGGGAGTGGGGATATGCATGACAAGATTCTCATTGTCTGAGTTTCTTACTAAGCCCTGCATATCATGTTTTCTAATGGAGATATGAAGTTCAAGTTATAAATTAAGCGTTATAGGAAATGTATGCATTTTCTGAGATTTTATTCATTTACTTTTTAAAATCGTAGTTGATTACTTATAATTCATACTCTAGTCAAACCACTGACTTATGATCCAACCACATTTTTTTTTTTGCTTTTATAACTCATACTGTTTTTTTTTTCCATTTTTAATTAGGTATTTAGCTCATTTACATTTCCAATGCTATACCAAAAGTCCCCCATACCCACCCACCCCCACTCCCCTACCCACCCACTCCCCCTTTTTGGCCCTGGCGTTCCCCTGTACTGGGGCATATAAAGTTTGCGTGTCCAAGATTTTATCAAAAGGACCCAGATGTAGCTGTCTCTTGTGAGACTATGCCGGGGCCTAGCAAACACAGAAGTGGATGCTCACAGTCAGCTAATGGATGGATCACAGGGCTCCCAATGGAGGAGCTAGAGAAAGTACCCAAGGAGCTAAAGGGATCTGCAACCCTATAGGTGGAACAACATTATGAACTAACCAGTACCCCGGAGCTCTTGACTCTACCAACCACATATTATAATCAAAGACTCCCAACAAGTTACTTAGATATTTTTAAGCTGCTAGTTTCTTAATGGTAAAGTCATTCATTCAACAGATACTTATTGTGCAGTAACTACATGTTAGCACTGATTTGGGTGCCAAATATTTGATGAATCTGAACAAAAAGTGAGAAAGCATGAGTGACTCTTCACTCCTCAGGGAAGGAGTAAACAAGGAAATGAAGTAGTAGATATCTTGGACTTCATAAGTTCCATGCTGGGACTGTATACAGCATCCTCAGAGGATGATCTTCTGGTACAGAGAATATTTGGGTAGTGTAACTAAAAGACCTTGCTATGTGGCAATGAAATGACCCTGGAAAGATAGAATAGCATCAATCTGGAAATATGGCATCTATATAGGACAAGAGTAAAGAATACAGCCTTTCCAGAAACAGATGAAAATGCCTGATGGGCCAGGTATGGGAGTTTAAAAGGAATGCGCTGAAGAGTTCAGGTCCTAAACACAGGTACTAGGGAATGCAATCAGCAGTGGATGCTAGTCTCTGCCCTTGAGTGATGTGATGAACAGGATCTGACTATTGTTCTGAAAGTAATTAAGTCTGGCTCTTTGTAGAAAGTTTACATGGAAGCTATGGTAAATGTTAAGTGGACAGAAAAATCGTACCACTGTATAGGTAGGGCTGGATGAACAACAGAGCTGGTCTCGTATCAGCAGATTCAGTGTTGAGTGTAAATCTGTAAACCATGCTGACAAGTAGGAGAGAAAAAGACAAAGAATACTTGCCAGGAGAGTATTTTTAAATGAAATAATTTCTAGTGCCCTATGTAAGTAAACCTTAGATCTCTGAAACTGCTTTTAGAAAAATATTCCAAATGGGGAAAAATGGCTCTAGAATATTCAAGAAATCTGAAAAGGTATTGGTAAGTATTTTGTTTTTGTTATTATGCAAAAATTTTAGTAATTGTTTGATTTGATTTATGGGTTATCTTGCAAATCCTTTGTAAAACTTGTCAATTATTACTCCTTAGGCCAAGTAAAAGAAAACAATGAAAATCATTGCATCGTTGGGGGAAAAAAAAGCAATCTTGTAAGTATAGAGAAGAAAATGGTATTCTTTCCCACTATGCTATTAGATTGTTGTCAAGAAGAAAGGGCTACCACACGTTGGACTTCCTTCTTCTTGATTTTCTTGTGTGACTAAGGCACAAAGTTCTAAAGCTAAATGTGACAAAGAAGAGAGCCACATTCAATGAGCAGTTTCAAAATCATACCTGTCCCTGAGTTTTGGAGCCTGTGATAACATAAGAGAACTAATAAAAATTAGCATGTTATCCTAAAAAAAAAAAAAAAGAAGAAGAGAAAAAGAAAAAGAAAAAGGAAAAGAGAAAGAAAAAGAAAGGGCTACAACACAGTCAGGGTTGAGTTACTGAACTGTCCCTTCCTCCTTCCCTTGAAGTACAGTACAGCAGCTTGGTCTAGACTCTATGTGGCTCCCAATTACTGAGCACAGAGTCCTGAAAGCAGAGCTGATAGCATAGAATTCTTTTCTCAGAAAAATCTAATGATGCACACTTTAACTTCAACTTTGTTTATGGAATCATGCAAATTTAATAAAATAAATAAAACTTAAGCAATAAACTTATCAATAAATATGAAATTACGTGTTCCAAACATCTAAAAAAAATTCAGTGTAGACTCAATTTCTCCCAAATTTAGAAATTCATATTTGAGATTGCTTTGGATTGGGCACATTTAATTGGTAAAGGCTATGAAAATATTTCCAAATCTAAACAAAAGACCAATGTGAGATTGGAAACAATTCTGGTCTGAAGCATTTCTGATTTGGGATAATTACACTAGAAAGAGTTTACAGTTTGAGAATTACTGCAGATGAACAAATGACAGGGAAAACGTTTTCTATGGAAACGTGACCTAAGAGGGGCAGCAAGGATACCTTCAAGAAGCTTCTTCTCCGAGGAGACCCGAGAGGCAGCGGCAGCAGTCTGGTATAAGAAGTCGCAGAGGAAGGAGGATTGGGCAGCATCCTGACTTGACCCTCCCTCAAAATGAGCATCGTACTGAGGAAAATCTAGAAAAGTGAAAGTGAATTTTTACATTTGAATCCAAAACATAATAAGGTTCCCCTTTCTTTAGGAAAGTGTGACCAAGTTAGAAGAAAATTAGGTCCTGATTTATGATCAAATACATACAGCGATTTATTTCACTTTGAGTAAAATTTGCAAAGAAGCACACACTTAAGCCATAGTTATTATTCAAATATGAAAATCGGATTTAATTTTGGAAGAAACGATAATGTGGAATTAACTATTTTAATCTTCCATTTATAAGATTAAAGGACTATAAAAGATATACATTCTACACTTCTTTTCTGCTATAAGGCAGCACTTTACTAATTTTATATTTTTCTTGGTTGAAGATTAGTTTATTTGTGCCTCATTTTTTTTCCCAAAGGTATATCTGAAGACTGCCTTCAGTATAGGGTGTCAGACAAACCTGAGAACTTGTTATGGTAGAGAAATTCCATCTGCAGACTCTGCCCAGCCTTCTTGGCCAGCAGGTAGGGGGTACTGTGCACGGGGTCTCCTGTCGCACACATGACATCTGCTCCACTGAACAGCAGGGCCATTGTTTCCAGCACATCTGGCTTCACAACTGCAGCACACAGAGCCTATGCATTCAAAGGACATTGGTGGGAAGTGAATGTGAGTCCAGCTCTTAAAAGAAATGCAAGTCTGACAATGTGTGCACAAAACGTGCATTCCTTCTTTCCTACACTAATAACATGTTGGCTTTAACCAGCAGTGGGTACCAGAGGTCCACTCTGCATCAGTTAAAGTAATAAGCCAAGGCCTCGAAGTCTTAGTTCATTGTCTTAGTTGAACAATGTTCTCCTTCCGAACCTTCCAATGTGTGTGATAACATTCTATAATGAGTGTGATAACATCCTATAATGGGTGTTGCTGAGAAATTTAAAACACTTCGAATGCCATAATAAAGTATCCACTAAATGATCTATGCTGAGAGTGCTGACATATATTGATATATGACATTTAAATCCAGGTACAGTAGTATATTTTATTCACCTTATTTAACTCTTCTTTAGTCAGAGATGCTAAGAGAGTCTTTCTAAATTTTCCTTCTTTGTATTTCTGGGTAATAAAGTTTTTTCTCTTTTCCACTGGGGAATCCACCTGTAATTCTTCGTCTTTTTGAAGGTTTCCAGCCCAAAAGTCATTTGCTCTCTTGTTTCCAATGACAATAAATAGCTGGAATGGAAAAGGAAAAAAAAAAAAGATAAAACTTCATTAAATATACTTGATCCTTCAAAATTAATTCCAATTCTAAACTAAATCCCCAATTCAATATAAAATATAGAAGAAAGGATGAAATCCTGAACTCTCGAGGCAACTCAAGAGACATGAGACACTATTTCTAACTCAACATCATCTGAGAAACCAACCACAGGCCACACAAATGCAATGAAAGCCGCCTGACTCTTCAAACTCATGCTGAGACAAATCCGCTTAAACAGTTGTGCAAGTAGTCTGTCTCAACAAGAGAAAGCAGAACAGGAGAGGAAATGGCGACATAACACAGTGACACAGACCGGGTGGGCTAATGACCAGGCTCAGCCCAGACAGAGAATACTAAATTTTGCTAACTTTGTTCATTCCCTTGTCTAATACTGTTCCATAAGGACTAAAAAAAGAAACTGAGTTCTCACTTTCGTCAGAGTCGTCACATCTTCACATTCTGAGTATCATTAAAGTTCTATGTAGTCTTTACTTTAAAAATAACTATCTAATTGAGGAAGCTATATGCTATTTTCATGCCATAGTGAGAATGCCATCTAAGAACACCTTTAAAAAAAGTAACTGCCTGTCTCAACCAGTCTATGTTCACTGTGCCCAATGGACAGGTCTTACCTCAATGAGCTCATTGCTCCAAATACTGGCATCCATTTTCAGACTTCTAACTTTAGAGTCTTTTGGTCCCAACGATCTATGTTGTCCTGAAGGGAGAGATAATTATATTTCCATTTTAATTTGAATGTGAATTAACTTTATTTTTTAAATGTGTATAGCAGGACTGGGAATATAGCTCAAAGCATGTTATGTGTGTGTGTGTGTGGGTGTGTGTGTGTGTGTGTGTGTGTGTGTGTGTGTGTGTGTTTGCATGCATGTGCGTGTGTATAATCTGCATATGATCACCAAATCATTTTTTCTCCCTGGCTATATAGGAATATATTTAGGCCTTTATACCTGTGAATAGTGTTCTACTCCAGAGCTATATCTTAAAGAAAGGCAAAGCTTTATGGTCAGTTAATTCTCATGCATGTACATGCAGGTATCGATACTGGACAATCTGATACTGACAATTGTAATAAACAATGAGCAGAGAGATCTGAGGTGGACTTCCTATCCTACTTCCTGCTTCCCTTGAAGAATGGAAGGACAGAACTGTATCATCATCAAGTGTGCACTGTAAATCAACTTTCAGTCATAACTGATACACAATACATGCCAAAATAAGCTGAAATTTAAGCCGTCTATATAAGAACATGCATTGATATTAAAGGCACTTGGCACAGGAGCAGTAAAGATTCTTGACTGTGTACTAAACCAGAAGCTCTTTTCTTCCTTTACTGAGGAGGTAAAACATATTTTAGGGCACAAAGCCCCACAGCCTGAGTTCACATTGCTATATACTTTTAATTATGACCTAAAGACAACGTTGGACACCTGTGAGTTACAGACAGATAAGCTAAAGCGTCCAATGAAAGAACAGAGAAGCTCGAACCAGAGAAATGACTCATCAGTAATGAGAACCGACTGCCCTTCCAAAAGATTAGGGTTCAATTACCAGATCCCATATGGTGAGGCTCACAAACATCTATAAATCTAGTTTCAAAGGAGCTTATGCCCTTTTCTAGCCTCCATGAGCAGCAGGTATACACATGGTCATAGACATACATGCAGAAAAAATAAATACCAATAGTGGTAAAAGAAAAATGCAAACATAGAATATGTGCTCTGAAGAGGACAGGATAGAATTAGAAATGCCAGTGAGATACTGTGGGCTTTAAGGAAGACTAAGGGCGCAGGAGAGTCTCTCATTTTTGGCTTGAGTGTAGGGTAGGCAATAAAACTTCTCACCAATGTAGGACGGAGACAAAAATAGGCAGACTTATACACAACTGTACCAAGGATCTACTTCTGAGGTGGGCATTTTCAAGTATCTTTGGAAGAACTAATCAGAGATTCTCATAGAGAGTGAAAATCATCTTTAAAAAAAAATGAGTGCTGAATACAAGTGATAAATAACATTGATACAAAAAAAAAAAAATAAGAATTGAAAACAGAGCCTAAGGCACACATGTACTTCAGCAGCATGAAGGGGTGAGGTCAAAGAAGGATGGACGGCACCTTCTAAGACAGCAAGGCAGCAGACTATGGGATTATTGAAGTTGAGGAAGACCAACACCAAAGAGAGACATATGATCTACAGTTCTCATATATTATAAAGAAGACAAACAATGCAAGAATAGATCAAATGGGGCTGGAGAGAATGGTTCAGAGATTATGAGCTGGCTGCTTTTCCAGAGGTCCTGAGTTCAATTCCTGGCAACCATACAGTGGTACATAATGATCTATACTGAGATATACAGGCATACAGCCAAGCAGAACACTGTATAAATAATAAATAAATAAATCTTTTTAAAAATCCAGAATGGAAATTTGCAACTGACGACGGTGAGGGTAGGGAGCACCTCCAAGAAGAGATGGAGACCTGGGATAGGTGAGGCACCCAAGAATCAATGGGGGTATCCTCAGCTGTGATGCACAGCACTGGGGTTATGGAGCCTGGGGAGGCTGCCTCCTTGTGGCCAGGAAGAAACCCTGGTGAAGCAACAGGTACACCAATCCACCCACCAAACTTTCAACTCAAAACTTATCCTGTTTGTAAGAAATTTGGGGATTAAGGATGGAACAGAGACTGAGGCAACAGCCAACCAATAACCAGCCCAACTAGAGACCCATCCCATGGGCAAGCACAAATCCATGCCACCATTAATGATACTCTGTTATGCTTGCAGGCAGGAGTCTAGCATGGCTGTCCTCTGAGAGGCTCCATCTACCAACTAACTCAGACAGATGCAGACACCTAAAGCCAAACAGTTGATGAGTCTTGGGGACTTTTATAGAACAGGAGAAAAGATTTCGGCCTGAAGGGGATAGGAACTCTACAGGATGATCAACAAAATCAATTAACCTGGACCCTTTGGACTCGCAGAGGCTGAACCACCAACCAAAGAATATACACAGGGTAGACCTAGGCCTCCCAGCACATAATGTAGCAGAAGTACAACTTGGTCTTCATGTGGGTCCTGAATAATTGGACCTGAGACTATCTCAAAAGCTGTTGCCTATATGTGGGATATGTTCTTCTAGCTGAGCTGCATGGTCTGGCCTCAGTGGGAGAGAAAGCACCTAGCCTCACAGAGACTTGAAGTGGCAGGGAGATACCTAGGTGGCCACCACCCACTCAGAGAAGAAGGGAATGGGTGAGAGAAGAATGGTGGCAGGGGGTGACTGGTAGCAGGGTAGTGATTTAATGCAAAGTGAATAAGTAAAAAACTAAAAAAAAAATTTTTTTTCCTAAGCATATAGTGGGAGGAGGATTTTAAAAATGTTTTTACAAATTTTAAACAATTAGGTTTCTAATTGAAAATAAATATTTTCCACCTGGAAAAAAAAAGATTAGCCAATACACTGGTAAATGCAGTGTAAATTCTTGCCCTGGTTGAGAGAAAAGAAGGCTGATTACAAACTGCTGAAGGAAAATGCAGGGAAAGAGATGAGAAGACCCTGTGCTGCTCACTGTGTAGTCAGGAAAGCAACTCAAGTCAAGATGAGCAGAGTGACTCAAAGGAGGAAGGAAGAGCTCTTAGAAAGCCTGGGTTAGCAGACTGGTACAGTTTACAGCACAAGCAGTTGACACACTCAGGAGACTGTGGATGGTCCACGGGCCCAGAGGAGGGAGGAGAGAAATGTAGCAGGAGACAATGGCTAGGAGAACAGAGGATCACAGCAAGGCTGCTGTTTCTCCTCCTGTGGTAGTCATTTAGTGGTCAGGAAAGGCTCCTAAACAGAGCTCCAGAAAGTGCAAGATAGGGTGGAGGGGGTGGAGGTGGGTTGGGGAGGTAAGATCAGGAGATAGAAATTAGCTAAGGTCCTCTAAGTTCTCCCTAAACTTTACAAGATATCTCAATGAACCGGTCCACTTCTATCCACTCTCCGAGATATGGACTAGGGCTCATAGATGCCCTGAGATGACAGATAACCAGGTATAAGGTCACAAGAAGAAATGCATTCATGATACTTGTTAGCATTCTGTCTAAGCTCTACCCCAGTTACCTGGCAACAGCTAGGTAGGCCTGATCCA
This sequence comes from Mus musculus, assembly GCF_000001635.26. Lineage (NCBI taxonomy): Eukaryota > Metazoa > Chordata > Mammalia > Rodentia > Muridae > Mus > Mus musculus. Next base: position 62,681,465 of record NC_000071.6, read on the forward strand.
CTATAAAGGAGGCCGCTTGCCCCCTCCTCCTTCTCTTGTTCTCTTGTCTTCTTGCTCCTGCTCTGTCCCTTCCACCACTCCCCATTCCCTTCCTCCCTTCCTCCTCTCTCTCCACTTGCTCATGGCTGGCCTCTACTCCTGTTCTCTTCTCTCTTCTCTCTTGTCTCTCTCTCCCTTTCTCTGTCTCTATTACCCTATTGACTCCCCTCCCCATGCCTGAATAAACTCTTTTGTATACTATACATCCATGTGGCTGGTTCCTCAGAGGGAAGGGATGCCTCAGAATGGGCCCACTGGGACACCCACTTCCCCCACACCTTAACAGAACTCCATAGAAGATTTCCCCCACTTCTCTCTTTATCTTTTTAAAAACACATCAGCACTAGTTTCTGTTTGTTTGTTTTTTTTGTGTTTGTTTGTTTGTTTGTTTTTCCCCATAAGCATCAATTCTACTGTGAAACACTAAGCTTCAAATTCATACTATAGGACATGTCAGATCCAGTATTCAGGAAAAGAGCCTAGAATATCTTTAATAAAACACACACACACACACACACACACACACACACACACACACACACACACACACACATACCTTAAGGCAATGATATCATCACTAAAAGTAAGTATGCAAATATGCAGAATTGTTCTGGATATATTCTAATATCAAAAAAAAACAAAACAAAACAAAAACATGCTCCACTATGTTCATAGCAGCCTTGTTTATAATAGCCAGAAGCTGGAAAGAACCCACATGCCCCTCAACAGAGGAATGGATACAGAAAATGTGGTACATTTACACAATGGAATACTACTCAGCTATTTAAAAAAATGAATTTATGAAATTCCTAGGCAAATGGATGGACCTGGAGGGTATCATCCTGAGTGAAGTAACCCAATCACAAAGGAACTCGCACAATATGTATCCACTGATAAGTGGATAATAGCCCAGAAACTTAGGATACCCAAGATATAAGATACAACTTGCCAAACGCATGAAATTCAAGAAGAACGAGGCCAAAGTGTGGACACTTTACCCTTTCTTAGAAATGGGAACAAAACACCCATAGAAGGAGTTACAGAGACAAAATTTGGAGCTGTGACGAAAAGATGGACCATCTAGTGATTGCCATATGCAGGGATCCATCCCATAATCAGCTTCTAAATGCTGACACCATTGCATACACTAGCAAGATTTCGCTGAAAGGACCCAGTTATAGCTCTCTCTTGTGAGAATATGCCGGGGCCTAGCAGACACAGAAGTGGATGATCACAGTCAGCTATTGGATGGGTCACACGGCCCCCAATGGAGGAGCTAGAGAAATTACCCAAGGAGCTAAAGGGAACTGCAACCCTATAGGTGGAACAACAATATAAACTAACCAGTACCCGGGAGCTCTTGTCTTTAGCTGCATATGTATCAAAAGATGGCCTAGTCGGCCATCACTGCAAAGAGAGGCCCATTGGACTTGCAAACTTTATATGTCCCAGTACAGGGGAACGCCAGGGCCAAAAAGGGGGAGTGGGTGGGTGGGGGGTTGGGGGGTGGGTATGGGGGACTTTGGGTTAGCATTGAAAATGTAAATGAGGAAAATAACTAATTAAAAAAATCAAAAAAAAAAAACCCAAAACATTTAACTGTATTATTTTAAAACTCTATACATGGACCAGTCAACCCAAATGTTATTGCATACTTAAAATTTAATTTTTATATTGGATACAAATAGAACTGAAGATAGCATTACATTTCTAAATGAACTTCTACTTGATAAGGTTTATCTCCCTTCACCTTCCACAACCATTACCCAGGGCACTTTATGTGTGATAACAAAGAACAGTCAGGGCCAATCTGCCACCAAGCAGAGATGAGCATAGCTCATCACTAATTACCTGCACACTTCTTACAGATGACGACACAGAGATTGATGGATGCCCAGTCAGGATCTGGGGCTTTACAATCTGCACAGCTCCTGTTGGACTCATTAAACCAAATCTTCTCCGCCACTTCATAATCAGAGAGAGTCTCTGCTATTGACTGCTGCACAGCTTCAATCCACTCCTGTTTCTCTCTCTCCGAATCTGCTGTGAAGCTGGAACAATTAACATTTCTGCATTATTGATCTCCCTTGTAAAGGCCAATTAAGCAGTGTGTTCAGTTTGCATATTCATTTCACCCACAAATTAAATAGCAGCTAAAATTATGCCTGCTGGGCAGTATTGGATTGTCTTTTTCTATTAAAAATTATCTAATTTAACAAGTCATTTTCTTTTTCTTTTGATTTTTTTCCATGCTGCTTATGGCCCTGTCCACATATATTCAAAATTAATACGCTTATTATTTTTACTCAAAATAGACACGAATTGCATTGGTAGGTCAAAAACAAATGAGAGCCATATCTCTTAAGCAATGGATTATATAATAATCAAAAAAGAGACTGGCAGGGTTTCAAGACTGCCGGGATATATTGCCAAGCAACTATAGCATCATATTCTAAAACTAAAATAATCAAAAAAAAAAACACCCACCAGAAATTGTGATTTTTGTCAGATTTAAAAACAGAATATTTTAAATTAGAAGACTGGCCAGATGGCATTAAGAGATTGAGAAACATGAAAAGTTTTAAATGGTTACTATTTTAAGGGATCACTAACTCAATTTTAGCCAGTTCTGACACAGTCTGATTTCTGTGTTGGCTAGATGCCTCAGTGAAAGGGGAAAATATTAAACATCATTGCTGCCCTTCAAAAGAGATTTATTGTTTGTTTATTATAGGTAATATCCAAATCTGCCACAACGACTCAAAACAAAACTACTGCAAGTTATCTGTCACATTAAAATTTTTGTTCTAGGGATTATAATGACTTGAATTATAATTAAAGAAATTGGTGGTAGACTATTCTAAATAGTTCATAGAATAAGTGGCTTATAAGATTTGTATTTTCCAGAGAACATTATGATTCCTTTATTACTACAAGACTAACAAATTCTCATTGATTTCAAATTTTCCTAGATGTTAGTCACAGCCAAGATCTGTATTCATCAGAGATTAGAATCTCTCTCTCTCTCTCTCTCTCTCTCTCTCTCTGTCTCTCTCTCTCTCTCTCTCTCTCTGTGTGTGTGTGTGTGTGTGTGTGTGTGTGTGTGTGTAAGAGAGAGAGAGGCAGGGGGAGGTATACAGTGTTGAGGATGGAAGCCAAGGCCTTGTGCATGCTAGACAAGTAGGCAAGAACAATGCCACTGGGCTACAATCCAAGCTATAGATCTGCAAACGTGAAATTAAAGCTTAGTACTCTTTCTTTGATCATTTTAATAAAAATTGGAGCCTACCAACTTAACTTATTTTGAGGAAGAAAATGTATCATGTACTCAAGGGTATCTCAGAAATAATTAAGTCATTTAAAGGCCTAAAATAATTGCTTCTGACTCCCAAACAGTGTGTCATTGGGACAAACTATCACTGTAGTTACACTCAACAAACTTACCCATGTCTATACTATACACTGAGCCTATGAAATCATTATGTGTGACTAAAATATGGTAAGCACATTAAGTATTGTCCATTGTCATAGGGATATAAATACTCAAACATTATAATACACTTTATATGTACATCAAGATGTTAAAATATCTCAATCAACAACTTCATATGATCCATTAAACTCAGCATGATTCTGAGATGAGGCGTTGGAAGAAATCACATGCAGCAACTGTAACTGAAGGCAACTTTAAAGTGGGATTCATTCGATCAGGCTAAACACAATCTGAAGACAACAAAACACTATTTCATTCTTTCTAAAATGGGAAAGAATTAACATACTCGCTATTCTCAGCTTATGAACAAGGTACTACAAAAAAAGAAGCAATCCATGCCTCATGAAGACAATATCGTTGCCCATAGCAATTATCCAAGCCACTTTCAGTGATTTCCTCCATGCCTAATTAGTTAGACAATGTGGATGAGAAAAAAAATATTTTAATTGTTCTATAAAGTGTAATCCTGCCAGCATTACAAAACCTCCACCAGACCATTTAGTAGTCATACACACACACACACACACGCACACACACACACACAATTGTTTGAAAATAGCTTACCTGAAACTCCGGTAGGGAGTAATTATCTCAAAAGACTGTTTCACAGCTCGATCTACTTGCTTCACATTTGCAACATTCATGGGAATTATGGTAATACCGAGTCCACTCTTAAAATCCTAGTATGGAGCAAAAGCACAAAACCATTTTTTTAAACATAGAGCCATGATGTTTTGTTATTCAGGGATTCCTAGAAACGCTAGTATGCATGTAGACATACAGTTAGACAACTGGAGAGTAAAAAGCTCAGCTCTCACAGTAGGCAGGCCCTTCCAGTGTACGATAACACTGAACCGGCCTAAGCTACCTTGAAAGTTGATGTTGTTTCCATATGAAAGCTAAGTTATCAGTGGTTCAAACCTTCCCAATGCTACAACCCTTTAGTTCCGCAGGTAGTGGTGACCCCTAAGCATAAAAGTATTTTTGTAGCTACTTCATAACTATACTTTCGCCACTGTTTTTGTAGTATAAATATCCAAAATGCAGGATATCTTGTATGTGACTCCTGTGAAAGTGTCCTTCAAACCTGCAAGTGGGTTTCAACCCAGAAGTTGATAGTCGATGCCATAAATATATGTGTCTTGCTTTGAACAATTGGCAGTTATCTTCACCTGTATCTAATCAACAAAAGGAAATTAACCTTTAACATGTACTAAGTATTTATTTGGTAGGAAAACTAAAGGGAATTAGGAAATTAAATATGAAAAATTGGGTAAATTGAGACTCAGAGAGATAGTTACATGCAATGCACACCTAGTCTTATATGATGGAAAGGAACTAAATATGCAGCTGGTGGCTTTTGCTTATTCTTGCTACAATGTACCTGTTGCGGAACTCTGTTCCTCTTCCTTTATATTCAAAGGCACGTGCAGTTTTATGAATTGCACAAATTCGCATTCCCACTATTCCAGTGAGACTCTTAAACATGCCCTCCAGTGCCAGTGTGGTATGAAAACTACCCTTTGCTCACTACTGGAAACCACTGAGTTTACTGTGTCCTGTTGGAAATTAGAAACCAGGAAGAGCATATTCTAAAAGCATCCGTGTTGGCAATATTCTGCCTAATCATATGGGCTTGCTAACTTCAGAATAAATGCCCTCAATATTGCTAAGTACCATCCCAAGAAAGGAATGATTTGGGTGAGGAGGTTCAGATTAAATGTGCCCAGAGCTCCTAATTTGTGATGAGGAAAATAAATCCATAGTAAAGGAAAATATAAAAATGCTGTTCCATTTTTCAATAAGGACATGTAGCAAATGCAATTTAGAAAATTGATAAGAAGGAAAGACAACTCATTTTTTTTCTATTGTAACTACTGCATGAGAAGAAAGAGTACTATGTATTAAGTACTATGTCAGTATTTTTGTTAACATACAAGGCAATATATACCTCATATACCCAATGTTTGATCAGTATGGTATAAAATACTACATGTGAGCATACAGATACCTCTGCTAAGAAGAAAGCTCTTGCCCTTCCATATCATCTAGACCTATCATTTAGAAACACAGGTTGTTTTAGAATACAGTAATCCTTGAGACATTTGTGCACAAATGAGTGTGGAGAAGACTCCTGTAAGCACCAGGGCTTCTCTGATCTCACCAGATTTCAACAACCAGAAGTCACTATCTCATAGCCTTCCTGTAGATGGTTGTGCTTATAACCAAATGCACTCTTATTTGATAAAACTATAGCAAAACAATTTTAGAACCAAATTTCCCATATTTATGTATGCATTCAGGGAAATCAATGACACTGTAGAAAGACATTTATTACTGATATTATCATTCATGTGGTTTGCATATGTATATGTTTGGGTTATGGGGTATGCATGTCTTTTTGAATAGAGTGAGATGAGATGAGGACACCAGGACATTTGTTCTTTCATTCTCCACCTTATTCCCTGAGATAGAGTCTCTCACTGAACCTGTAGAGGAGCTGGTGCCAATCAGGCTCCAGCAGTTTTCTGTTGTCATTCTCCATAGTGTGGTAGTTACATGTGGACATGTGGAGCTAGACTTATACATAAACACATACACATAAGATATTGAGAGAGAGAATCTCTGTATATAGTTAGTTATACACGCAATATATGGTGTCTGTGTGCGACTCTGTGAATGTGTGTAGCTAGAATTATACATATACATACATATATACACACACATATATATAGTGTCTGTATGTGTGTCTGTTTAGCTAGTTATGTATATGTGTTATACACACACACACATATATAGAATCTGTCTGTGTAGCTAGAGTTAATCACACAGATATATATAGTGTCTGTGTGTGTATATATATATAGTCTTTGTGTGTGTGTGTGTCTGTGGGTCTGTGGGTGTTTCTGTGTGTCTGTATCTGTATATGTGTATGTGTAGCTAGAGTTATATATGCTCTACATACATATATGTGTATATATATGTATAGTAGAGATACTATATATAGCATCTCTGTGTATTTATATATATATACACACACACGGGGGGGGCATATTTCTTTCTGCATGTGTGTGTGCGTGTGTGTGCATGTGTGTATATGTGTGTGTGCATGCCCGACTAAAGTCACATGCATACGTGTAGGCATGCCTGCTATAATATAAATATGAGGACCCTCCCTCAGGTCTTCCTTCTTGCACAGCAAGTGCTCCTATGCAATGAGTCATCTCCCCAGTAAAAATTTATTACTTTTCAGTGTGAACAGTTATAGGTAAAATGAGAAAAAATGATTTATTGAGAAAATAAATCAATGCAATATTACATTTTCTGATAGAATAATAAATGGTTCATAATGTTAAGGTACAAAGGAAGAATATATGAATAGAAATATACAATTATATTATAATTTCAAAGAAATAATGTAAAAGCAAGGACACAACAAAGTATTGTCTGCTGTAGAATAATTAGAACTGGAGGTGATAGATTTCCATTTTGTATAATTACCCTAGGATGACAAACTATACAAAATGAGAAGGAACATCAAACTTTTAATAAGCCACATTAAGACATCTCTACACATCAGTACCAGACGGACTTTACTTTGTAAATGGAAAATACCAATTCCCAATTGTCTATACAAATGCCCCTGTTGAATCACGCAACTGCTGGAAAAAAACCCAAATGTTTATGCATGGAAACTGGATAAATGACGAAGGTGAGACTAGCAAAATGAGGTCTCTGTCTAACCTTCCTATAGGAATAAACAAGATAAACCAGTGTGCCTTCACTAAATGGCCTTCCAACAATTCTCCACAATGAGGCTCTTGACAAGAGATGGATATCAGGCCACTCCACAGTTTTCTGTGAGGTCCCTGGCCTGCACGTATTGTGTGATACTAAGGACAGACACTCATAATGCTTTGACCACCAGCCTAGCAGATGGTGGGATGACAACCTGTTATGGGAACTGATGAGGCTCATCATGCTTCCGGCCTGGATGGATAGCCTCTCGTCTCTCTACACGAGTCATAAAGTCTCTACATGGAAAGCTGTAATTCCTGGTAAATTGAGGGTCAGGCCGGCATTCCAAATTTCTCTCCAGCAAGGTAAAGATGATATTTTCTTATCATGAAAAATGATATTCCATTTATCAACTGTCTGCCATGGCCATATGGTTCTGAGTAATTAGAGGATGCACACAGCTCCCTAGCACCAATTGACTGTAAAATATAGAGCAGGGTAACAAAATAAATGTCAGTGCTCTTGAGAGCTATTGAACGTGAAACAACTGCAGTTCCTATTAAGAATACTTTGGTGATATTTGGCCTCCTTTCAGAGTATTAGAATATGCCCAAACGATGTCTCTTTCCTGGATATTTGACACAAATATCTGTGTCCATCTCTCTTTCCCACCTTGAGAATTAACAGCATGAAAAACAAAAACAAAAACAAAAAAGGGCAGAACCCTAAATTAAATATGTTTAATTTAAAAGACTAAAGAAGGCTCGTAGAGTAAGCGATATTCTATATTTAGTTGCTGTGGCCAGCACAGAATCTCAGAAGGCAGACAATTACCACCTACAGCATGGGTCCCAGATGTTGCCAGCAGACCAAGACAGTGCTGATGTGCAAATGACCTGGCACTGTCAGGCTTAAGGAAGAAACCTGGCTGGGTAAGCACTAGCAAGCTACCTGGCCTAGCTAAACCTTAATCACATCACCTGTACATAGAGTAATTCTACCATAAAGTACAGTTACAAAAATTAAATGAAATGATGTGAGTTAAAAGCGTAAGATGCCCAGATAATTCTTTCATTTAAAAGTTTAACAGTCAGAGTTTGTTATTCATAAAATACCCCATTCCACCTGTCATCACAGAATGACTCTGTATTATATATTCAGAAAGAACTTATCACAAATATTGACCAAGATACTGGAATGAGTCCCTTATACAAGTTTATTCCAATGAGAGTAATTCTGAGTTGATCAAACCAACAAGTGCAAGAGCAAAGAAAAAATGCTCATCCCTCGAGAGAGAAATTAAGAAAAGTCTGTTAACCCCAAATCTGCGGAACTCTCAATCCTATTTTTAGACATCGTGAATGCTAGGTTTCCCTGCCAGGAATTTAAGAGTTCGGTGTTTAAACATTTGTTGAAAACAGATGTGGCATTGTGTGACTTTGGCACTAGACTTCTAGGAAACACCAGATGCAGAGCTTGGCCAGAGAAAGAACCCAGAGAATGTGAGGTCACCACCTACATCCTGTGGCTTCATTCTGTGCCATATGAATCAAGCCCTTGGAGGCTAATTTGAATACTGTTAGTACCCCATCCCCAGGCTGAAGCACCAGGAGACTTTACATTAGGAGGAATGGGCAGAGAAGAGCCTCTGCTATACTGATTTGAGGATATTTAATCAAAAGAGTTTATGGAGTTAAAGCACCAGTGCACAATGAGAGCATCAAATGGATGCCCAAACTCACCAAGCAAGACATCTGCTTGTAATGAACTGGCTAATATTAGCGTGATATTTTTAAAAAAAACATCAGGAAGTGATGGGAAACATAACAAAAGGAAGCCAAGGCCACTTCTCTTAAATTCTCTTCACATCCATGTGCTGAAATCTAACCAACTAAAAATACCAATTTCTATGACTCTAGCCCAAGTAGATCTGACATCCTTCTCTGGTTCTTTATCTGGTTTACATATGGTAATTTATTCTCTTTCTCTCTCTCTCTCTCTCTCTCTCTCTCTCTCTCTCTCTCTCTCTCTCTCTCTCACACACACACACACACACACACACACACACACACCCCAACATAAATAAATCTTTAAAAAATATCTTTAAAGATTAAATGATTATGATACATATTATACTATACACAGCATTTTAATTTTTAAAAGATTTTCCTTTTTTTCAGTATGTGTTTGAGAAGAAAGAAGAGAAGGAGGGAGGGAGGAAAGGAAGTGTGGAGGGAGGGAGAGAAGGAAGGGGAGGGGGAGAGGGAGAGAATATTTCATGTGACTGCAGGCTAGAGAGGGCATTGGATGTCCCTGGGGCTGTAGTTTCAGGTAGCCATGAGCTACCAAAATGGGTTCCAAGAGTCCATCTCCGTTTCTTTAGAAGAGCTCAGAGACTCAAACTTAGGTCTTCTGGAAGAGAAGTCCTTGTGCCTAACTGATGAGCCACCTTTCTAAACCACAGGAGACATTTTAAATGTAAACGGGCCTTGATGAAAAGTGTCAGAAGAATTCTGTGTGTCTCTCATTGTGCCTGTTGTTGAGGCCACACAGAAGCTGTGGAGGAGAAAGGACAACATCAGGTGACAGTCCTTTACTTCTGCCTTGTTTGAGACAAGGTCTCCTTGTCACATTGGTGTTCCACATACCAGGCTCCTTGCTCATGTATTTCTGAGGATTCTCCTCTCAGCATGTCCTACCCCCTTGTAGGAAGACTAGCATACTGATGCTCAGGTTAAATATCTTGTGTTTACATGTGTTCTGGGGATTCAAACTCTGGTCTTCTTGCTTGCCTGACAGGCTATTTTGCCCACTGAGTCATATCCTGAGTCCTGAGGAATAGTTGTGAAGTTAAGTGCTGAGTTTATATCTATCCATTGAGGAGAGGCAGACCGAGAAAGGGTGAGATAGAGAGAGTAATAGACAGAAAGAGAGAAAGAATTTGATTTGAATTGATAGAACCTAGAGGAAGAATGGGGATATGGCTTAGTAGTTAAAGTACCTGATATTTGAAAGCATTAGGACCAGAGTGTAGAACCCCAAATTACATGTAAATGCCACCCTGCCTAAAATTCTCAGGATAGGGCTTGGAATATAGATATAGGAATTCCCCCAAAGCAAACTGGCTAGTGAGACAAGCCAAACTGGTGAGACCTTGGTTCAACTGAGAAACTCTGTCTCAGGAAAATTGAAAAGAATTACAGAATAGCCTTGATGTTGACCACTGGTCTCCTCATGCATTCACACACTGCACACAACATCATACAACATATGGCCATACACATATGAATATATACACACCACACACATGAGACAAAATGATGGCTAACAAGGTTGCAGAGAGATTCTCAGTAATTTCCTGGGAATGTATGTTACTTTGCTATTCTCACCACAACCTAAGCTCCCAGAGAAGAGATTAGGTGGCTTTCCACAAGGTGAGCTTGCCTCCATATCAGCCAGAAATTGAAAAGTGCCTGCTAAATTCTTCCCAAGTAGACAGATGGCTCTTGAAACATAATGGCCCTAGTAGAGCCCATATGCATCCAGTTATAGAAGTCCTTTTAAACAGGTTGAATGTGATGATATGGAAATGTTGTCACAAATACAATACACTCAGAACTAAGGAAAAGAAGAAAATTGTGAAAACTGAAATATGGAAGGCTTCTGATGTGGAGCTAAGTATGTAAGGGGTGACATTTAATTTGTGTGACAAGGGCCATGCATTGGGTAATTAGGTGAAGAATTCTAGTGCTGGTTTCCAAGATGCTATTTCCTCTCTAACAAGTCTTCTCTAAAGCTCCATGCCTTTCCCCCATTCACATCTTAGAACCTAGCTGAAAAAAGAAAGTACTAAAAGCACCTCGGGCAATATTTTATATGAATCCCCATCCAGTCTCTCTGCTCTGCAGCCTGAGAGCCCCTCTGGGTTTCGGCTACAGCAGTGTGGTAATGAAGGCAAGTGCATAAAGCAAGAGAGAACGAGGGCCTTTGAACCAAGCAGGGAAGAAACCAGAAGCTGGTGTTAAATGCAGGTTGATGTATATTATTCATGGAGTTAAGACCAGTTAGAGAGCACAATACAGATGAACAGCAAGACTGCCAGCAGGCTCACACTGCTGCTCTTAAGAATGAGAGGGAATTTCAAAAACCATAAACGTGTTTATGGCAAAAGTGAGTTCAAGGTGAACATAAGTGAGAAAACGCATGCTCTTGTCTCCGTACTAGAGACAGATTCAGAAAATAAAGACAAAAGTTCCCTGAAGATGCTTCTGCAGGTGGGCTGGCACTGAGAGGGCATCCACGAGGACTGGTGGGTAGGGTCGGGATGGATGCACAACAGTCTCCCAGGCAGAGTGAATTCTGCCCAAGCAGCGTGAAAGAAACTCTTGGATCAAGCAACTAAAAATGATCTCTCATGGCTTTCCTTTTCCAAAATCCTAACGATGCAACTGGAGTTTTCAAAAACCTTTAGATAACGCAGCTCTACACAAAGAAAAAAAAAAAAAAAAAAAACAACAACAACAACAACAAAAAATCATCAAAAAAAATGC